>NW_024465788.1:0-21498 GCF_017591425.1 Ochotona curzoniae
TCGAACATGTACTTCGTGTTATAAATGGTGACAGAACCTTGGTTTTCAAAGGTAGCTGAAAACCACTTCGGGGCTGATGTTCTCGCTGAACGTGGAGTTGTCTGCATTTCAAAGGAGCAGCTAGATCATTACTTTGTGCGGAATAGTCAATAAGCTGCATTTCAGCGCATTGTGTTTTTCTTCCCTATAGCTAACATGTACTTCGTGTTGTAAATGGTGCTGGAATCATGGATTTCAAAGGTAGCTGAAAACTGCGTTGGCGCTGATGTACTCGCTGAACGTGGAGTTTTCTGCATTTCAAAGGAGCAGCTAGATCATTACTTTGTGCGGAATAGTCAATAAGCTGCATTTCAGCGCATTGTGTTTAATAGACACTGTGTGAGAAACGTGGGATTTCGTTCGAAGCGGGTTTTCCATTGTGATGCAGTTTCACATTCTGAATTTCTTCCCTAGATCGAACATGTACTTCGTGTTATAAATGGTGACAAAACATTGGTTTTCAAAGGTAGCTGAAAACTGCGTTGGTGCTGATGTTCTCTCTGAACGTGGAGTTGTCTGCATTTCAAAGGAGCAGCTAGATCATTACTTTGTGCGGAATACTCAATAAGCTGCATTTCAGCACAATGTGTTTTTCTCCCCTATAGCTAACATGTACTTCATGTTGTAAATGGTGCTGAAATCATGGTTTTCAAAGGTAGCTGAAAAGTGCGCTGGCTCTCATGTTCTCGCTGAACGTGGAGTTGTCTGCATTTCAAAGGAGCAGCTAGAACATTACTTTGTGCGGCATACTGAATAAGCTGCATTTCAGCGCATTGTGCTTTTTCTTCCCTATAGCTAACATATACTTCGTGTTGTAAATGGTGCCAGAACCTTGGTTTTCAAAGGTAGCTGAAAACCGCTTCGGGGCTGATGTTCTCGCTGAACGTGGAGTTGTCTGCATTTCAAAGGAGCAGCTAGATCATTACTTTGTGCGGAATAGTCAATAAGCTGCATTTCAGCGCATTGTGTTTTTCTTCCCTATAGCTAACATGTACTTCGTGTTGTAAATGGTGCTGGAATCATGGATTTCAAAGGTAGCTGAAAACTGCATTGGCGCTGATGTACTCGCTGAACGTAGAGTTGTCTGCATTTCAAAGGAGCAGCTAGATCATTACTTTGTGCGGAATAGTCAATAAGCTGCATTTCAGCGCATTGTGTTTAATAGACACTGTGTGAGAAACGTGGGACTTCGTTCGAAGCGGGTTTTCCATTGTGATGCAGTTTCACATTCTGAATTTCTTCCCTATAGCGAACATGTACTTCGTGTTATAAATGGTGACAGAACTTAGGTTTTCAAATGTAGCTGAAAACTGCGTTGGCGCTGATGTTCTGGCTGAACGTGGAGTTGTCTGCATTTCAAAGGAGCAGCTAGATCATTACTTTGTGTGGAATACTCAATAAGCTGCATTTCAGCGCATTGTGTTTTTCTTCCCTATACCTAATATGTACTTCGTGTTGTAAATGGTGCCAGAACCTTGGTTTTCAAAGGTAGCTGAAAACCGATTCGGCGCTGATGTTCTCGCTGAACGTGGAGTTGTCTGCATTTCAAAGGAGCAGCTAGATCATTACTTTGTGCGGAATACTCAATAAGCTGCATTTCAGCGCATTGTGTTTTTCTTCCCTATAGCTAACATGTACTTCGTGTTGTAAATGGTGCCAGAACCTTGGTTTTCAAATGTAGCTGAAAACTGCGTTGGCGCTGATGTTCTCGCTGAACGTGGAGTTGTCTGCATTTCAAAGGAGCAGCTAGATCATTACTTTGTGCGGAATAGTCAGTAAGCTGCATTTCAGCGCATTGTGTTTTTTTCCCTATAGCTAACATGTACTTCGTGTTGTAAATGGTGCTGGAATCATGGTTTTCAAAGGTAGCTGAAAACTGCGTTGGCGCTGATGTTCTCGCTGAACGTGGAGCTGTCTGCATTTCAAAGGAGCAGCTAGATCATTACTTTGCGCGGAATACTCATTTAGCTGCAATTCAGCGCATTGTGTTTTCTAGACACTGTGTGAGAAATGTGGGATTTCGTTCGAAGCGGGTTTTCCATTGTGATGCAGTTTCACATTCTGAATTTCTTCCCTAGATCGAACATGTACTTCGTGTTGTAAATGGTGCCAGAACCTTGGTTTTCAAAGGTAGCTGAAAACTGCGTTGGTGCTGATGTTCTCGCTGAACGTGAATTTGTCTGCATTTCAAAGGAGCAGCTAGATCATTACTTTGTGCGGAATACTCAATAAGCTGCATTTCAGGGCATTGTGTTTTTCTTCCCTATAGCTAACATGTACTTCGTGTTGTAAATGGTGCTGGAATCATGGATTTCAAAGGTAGCTGAAAACTGCGTTGGCGCTGATGTTCTCGCTGAACGTGGAGTTGTCTGCATTTCAAAGGAGCAGCTAGATCATTACTTTGTGCGGAATACTCAATAAGCTGCATTTCAGCGCATTGTGTTTTATAGACACTGTGTGAGAAATGTGGGATTTCGTTCGAAGCGGGTTTTCCATTGTGATGCAGTTTCACATTCTGAGTTTCTTCCCTATAGCTAACATGTACTTCGTGTTGTAAATGGTGCCAGAACCTTGGTTTTCAAAGGTAGCTGAAAACTGCGTTGGCGCTGATGTTCTCGCTGAACGTGGAGTTGTCTGCATTTCAAAGGAGCAGCTAGATCATTACTTTGTGCGGAATACTCAATAAGCTGCATTTCAGCGCATTGTGTTTTTCTTCCCTATAGCTAACATGTACTTCGTGTTGTAAATGGTGCCAGAACCTTCGTTTTCAAAGGTAGCTGAAAACTGCTTCGGGGCTGATGTTCTCGCTGAACGTGGAGTTGTCTGCATTTCAAAGGAGCAGCTAGATCATTACTTTGTGCGGAATAGTCAAGAAGCTGCATTTCAGCGCATTGTGTTTAATAGACACTGTGTGAGAAACGTGGGATTTCATTCGAAGCGGGTTTTCCATTGTGATGCAGTTTCACATTCTGAATTTCTTCCCTATAGCGAACATGTACTTCGTGATATAAATGGTGCCAGAACCTTTGTTTTCAAAGGTAGCTGAAAAGTGCTTGGGGCTGATGTTCTCGCTGAACGTGGAGTTGTCTGCATTTCAAAGGAGCAGCTAGATTATTACTTTGTGTGGAATACTCAATAAGCTGCATTTCAGCGCATTGTGTTTTTCTTCCCTATAGCTAAAATGTACTTCGTATTGTAAATGGTGCCAGAACGTTCGTTTTCAAAGGTAGCTGAAAACCGTTTTGGGGCTGATGTTCTCGCTGAACGTGGAGTTGTCTGCGTTTCAAAGGAGCAGCTAGATCATTACTTTGTGCGGAATAGTCAATAAGCTGCATTTCAGCGCATTGTGTTTTTCTTCCCTATAGCTAACATGTACTTCGTGTTGTAAATGGTGCCAGAACCTTGGTTTTCAAAGGTAGCTAAAAACCGCTTCGGCGCTGATGTTCTCGCTGAACGTGGAGTTGTCTGCATTTCAAAGGAGCAGCTAGATCATTACTTTGTGCGGAATAGTCAATAAGCTGCATTTCAGCGCATTGTGTTTTTCTTCCCTATAGCTAACATATACTTCGTGTTGTAAATGGTGCTGGAATCATGGATTTCAAAGGTAGCTGAAAACTGCATTGGCGCTGATGTACTCGCTGAACGTGCAGTTGTCTGCATTTCCAAGGAGAAGCTAGATCATTACTTTGTGCGGAATACTCACTAAGCTGCATTTCAGCGCACTGTGTTTTTAAGACACTGTGTGAGAAACGTGGGATTTCGTTCGAAGCGGGTTTTCCATTTTGATGCAGTTTCACATTCTGAGTTTCTTCCCTATAGCGAACATGTACTTCGTGTTGTAAATGGTGCCAGAACCTTGGTTTTCAAAGGTAGCTGAAAACTGCGTTGGCGCTGATGTTCTCGCTGAACGTGGAGTTGTCTGCATTTCAAAGGAGCAGCTAGATCATTACTTTGTGTGGAATAGTCAATAAGCTGCATTTCAGCGCATTGTGTTTTTCTTCCCTATAGCTAACATGTACTTCGTGTTGTAAATGGTGCCAGAACCTTGGTTTTCAAAGGTAGCTGAAAACCGCTTCGGCGCTGATGTTCTCGCTGAACGTGGAGTTGTCTGTATTTCAAAGGATCAGCTAGATCATTACTTTGTGCGGAATACTCACTAAGCTGCATTTCAGCGCACTGTGTTTTATAGACACTGTGTGAGAAATGTGGGATTTCGTTTGAAGCGGGTTTTCCATTGTGATGCAGTTTCACATTCTTAGTTTCTTCCCTATAGCGAACATGTACTTCGTGTTGTAAATGGTGCCAGAACCTGGTTTTCGAAGGTAGCTGAAAACTGCGTTGGCACTGATGTTCTCGCTGAACGTGGAGTTGTCTGCATTGCATAGGAGCAGCTAGATCATTACTTTGTGCAGAATAGTCAATAAGCTGCATTTCAGCGCATTGTGTTTTTCTTCCCTATAGCTAACATGTACTTCGTGTTTAAATGGTGCCAGAACCTTGGTTTTCAAAGGTAGCTGAAAACCGCTTCGGCGCTGATGTACTCGCTGAACGTGGAGTTGTCTGCATTTCAAAGGAGCAGCTAGATCATTACTTTGTGCGGAATAGTCAATAAGCTGCATTTCAGCACATTGTGTTTAATAGACACTGTGTGAGAAATGTGGGATTTCGTTCGAAGCAGCTTTTCCATTGTGATGCAGTTTCACATTCTGAGTGTCTTCCCTATAGCGAACATGTACTTCGTGTTGTAAATGGTGCCAGAACCTTGGTTTTCAAAGGTAGCTGAAAACTGCATTGGCGCTGATGTACTCGCTGATCGTAGAGTTGTCTGCATTTCAAAGGAGCAGCTAGATCATTACTTTGTGTGGAATACTCAATAAGCTGCATTTCAGCGCATTGTGTTTAATAGACACTGTGTGATAAACATGGGATATCGTTCGAAGCGGGTTTTCCATTGTGATGCAGTTTCACATTCTGAATTTCTTCCCTAGATCGAACATGTACTTCGTGTTATAAATGGTGACAGAACATTGGTTTTCAAAGGTAGCTGAAAACTGCGTTGGCGCTGATGTTCTCACTGAAGGTAGAGTTGTCTGCATTTCAAAGGAGCAGCTAGATCATTACTTTGTGCGGAATACTCAATAAGCTGCATTTCAGCGCATTGTGCTTTTTTTTCCCTATAGCGAACATGTACTTCGTGTTGTAAATTGTGCCAGAACCTTGGTTTTCAAAGCTAGCTGAAAACTGCGTTGGTGCTGATGTTCTCGCTGAACGTGGAGTTGTCTGCATTTCAAAGGAGCAGCTAGATCATTACTTTGTGCGGAATACTCACTAAGCTGCATTTCAGCACATTGTGTTTTTCTTCCCTATAGGTAACATGTACTTCGTGTTGTAAATGGTGCTGGATTCATGGATTTCAAAGGTAGCTGAAAACTGCGTTGGCGCTGATGTACTCGCTGAACGTGGAGTTGTCTGCATTTCAAAGGAGCAGCTAGATCATTACTTTGTGCGGAATACTCACTAAGCTGCATTTCAGCACACTGTGTTTTATAGACACTGTGAGAAAAGTGGGATTTCGTTCGAAGCGGGTTTTCCATTGTGATGCAGTTTCACATTCTTAGTTTCTTCCCTATAGCTAACATGTACTTCGTGTTGTAAATGGTGCCAGAACCTTGGTTTTCAAAGGTAGCTGAAAACTGCGTTGGCGCTGATGTTCTCGCTGAACGTGGAGTTGTCTGCATTTCAAAGGAGCAGCTAGATCATTACTTTGTGTGGAATACGCAATAAGGTGCATTTCAGTGCATTGTGTTTTTCTTCCCTATAGCTAACATGTACTTCGTGTTGTAAATGGTGCCAGAACCTTGGTTTTCAAAGGTAGCTGAAAACTGCGTTGGCGCTGATGTTCTCGCTGAACGTGGAGTTGTCTGCATTTCAAAGGAGCAGCTAGATCATTACTTTGTGTGGAATACTCAATAAGCTGCATTTCAGCGCATTGTGTTTTTCTTCCCTATAGCGAACATGTACTTCGTGTTGTAAATGGTGCCAGAACCTTGGTTTTCAAAGGTAGCTGAAAACCGCTTCGGCGCTGATGTACTCGCTGAACGTGGAGTTGTCTGCATTTCAAAGGAGCAGCTAGATCATTACTTTGTGCGGAATACTCAATAAGCTGCATTTCAGCGCATTGTGTTTTATAGACACTGTGTGAGAAACGTGGGATTTCGTTCGAAGCGGGTTTTCCATTGTGATGCAGTTTCACATTCTGAATTTCTTCCCTAGATCGAACATGTACTTCGTGTTGTAAATGGTGCCAGAACCTTGGTTTTCAAAGGTAGCTGAAAACTGCGTTGGCGCTGATGTTCTCTCTGAACGTGGAGTTGTCTGCATTTCAAAGGAGCAGCTAGATCATTACTTTGTGCGGAATACGCAATAAGCTGCATTTCAGCGCATTGTGTTTTTCTTCCCTATAGCTAACATGTACTTCGTGTTGTAAATGGTGCCAGAACCTTGGTTTTCAAAGGTAGCTGAAAACCGCTTCGGCGCTGATGTTCTCGCTGAACGTGGAGTTGTCTGCATTTCAAAGGAGCAGCTAGATCATTACTTTGTGCGGAATAGTCAATAAGCTGCATTTCAGCGCATTGTGTTTTTCTTCCCTATAGCTAACATGTACTACGTGTTGTAAATGGTGCTGGAATCATGGATTTCAAAGGTAGCTGAAAACTGCATTGGCGCTGATGTACTCGCTGAACGTGCAGTTGTCTGCATTTCCAAGGAGAAGCTAGATCATTACTTTGTGCGGAATACTCACTAAGCTGCATTTCAGCGCACTGTGTTTTTAAGACACTGTGTGAGACACGTGGGATTTCGTTCGAAGCGGGTTTTCCATTTTGATGCAGTTTCACATTCTGAGTTTCTTCCCTATAGCGAACATGTACTTCGTGTTGTAAATGGTGCCAGAACCTTGGTTTTCAAAGGTAGCTGAAAACTGCGTTGGCGCTGATGTTCTCGCTGAACGTGGAGTTGTCTGCATTTCAAAGGAGCAGCTAGATCATTACTTTGTGTGGAATAGTCAATAAGCTGCATTTCAGCGCATTGTGTTTTTCTTCCCTATAGCTAACATGTACTTCGTGTTGTAAATGGTGCCAGAACCTTGGTTTTCAAAGGTAGCTGAAAACCGCTTCGGCGCTGATGTTCTCGCTGAACGTGGAGTTGTCTGCATTTCAAAGGATCAGCTAGATCATTACTTTGTGCGGAATACTCACTAAGCTGCATTTCAGCGCACTGTGTTTTATAGACACTGTGTGAGAAATGTGGGATTTCGTTTGAAGCGGGTTTTCCATTGTGATGCAGTTTCACATTCTTAGTTTCTTCCCTATAGCGAACATGTACTTCGTGTTGTAAATGGTGCCAGAACCCTGGTTTTCGAAGGTAGCTGAAAACTGCGTTGGCACTGATGTTCTCGCTGAACGTGGAGTTGTCTGCATTGCATAGGAGCAGCTAGATCATTACTTTGTGCAGAATAGTCAATAAGCTGCATTTCAGCGCATTGTGTTTTTCTTCCCTATAGCTAACATGTACTTCGTGTTGTAAATGGTGCCAGAACCTTGGTTTTCAAAGGTAGCTGAAAACTGCTTTGGCGCTGATGTACTCGCTGAACGTGGAGTTGTCTGCATTTCAAAGGAGCAGCTAGATCATTACTTTGTGCGGAATAGTCAGTAAGCTGCATTTCAGCACATTGTGTTTAATAGACACTGTGTGAGAAATGTGGGATTTCGTTCGAAGCAGCTTTTCCATTGTGATGCAGTTTCACATTCTGAGTGTCTTCCCTATAGCGAACATGTACTTCGTGTTGTAAATGGTGCCAGAACCTTGGTTTTCAAAGGTAGCTGAAAACTGCATTGGCGCTGATGTTCTCGCTGAACGTAGAGTTGTCTGCATTTCAAAGGAGCAGCTAGATCATTACTTTGTGTGGAATACTCAATAAGCTGCATTTCAGCGCATTGTGTTTAATAGACACTGTGTGATAAACATGGGATATCGTTCGAAGCGGGTTTTCCATTGTGATGCAGTTTCACATTCTGAATTTCTTCCCTAGATCGAACATGTACTTCGTGTTATAAATTGTGCCAGAACCTTGGTTTTCAAAGCTAGCTGAAAACTGCGTTGGTGCTGATGTTCTCGCTGAACGTGGAGTTGTCTGCATTTCAAAGGAGCAGCTAGATCATTACTTTGTGCGGAATACTCACTAAGCTGCATTTCAGCACATTGTGTTTTTCTTCCCTATAGGTAACATGTACTTCGTGTTGTAAATGGTGCTGGATTCATGGATTTCAAAGGTAGCTGAAAACTGCGTTGGCGCTGATGTACTCGCTGAACGTGGAGTTGTCTGCATTTCAAAGGAGCAGCTAGATCATTACTTTGTGCGGAATACTCACTAAGCTGCATTTCAGCGCACTGTGTATTATAGACACTGTGTGAGAAATGTGATATTTCGTTCGAAGCGGGTTTTCCATTGTGATGCAGTTTCACATTCTGAGTTTCTTCCCTATAGCGAACATGTACTTCGTGTTTAAATGGTGCCAGAACCTTGGTTTTCAAAGGTAGCTGAAAACTGCGTTGGCGCTTATGTTCTCGCTGAACGTGGAGTTGCCTGCATTTCAAAGGAGCAGCTAGATCATTACTTTGTGCGGAATACGCAATAAGGTGCATTTCAGCGCATTGTGTTTTTCTTCCCTATAGCTAACATGTACTTCGTGTTGTAAATGGTGCCAGAATCTTGGTTTTCATAGGTAGCTAAAAACCGCTTCGGCGCTGATGTACTCGCTGAACGTGGAGTTGTCTGCATTTCAAAGGAGCAGCTAGATAATTACTTTGTGTGGAATACTCAATAAGCTGCATTTCAGCGCATTGTGCTTTTCTTCCCTATAGCTAATATGTACTTCGTGTTGTAAATGGTGTCAGAACCTTGGTTTTCAAAGGTAGCTGAAAACTCCGTTGGCGCTGATGTTCTCTCTGAACGTGGAGTTGTCTGCATTTCAAAGGATCAGCTAGATCATTACTTTGTGCGGAATACTCACTAAGCTGCATTTCAGCACACTGTGTTTTATAGACACTGTGAGAAAAGTGGGATTTCGTTCGAAGCGGGTTTTCCATTGTGATGCAGTTTCACATTCTTAGTTTCTTCCCTATAGCTAACATGTACTTCGTGTTGTAAATGGTGCCAGAACCTTGGTTTTCAAAGGTAGCTGAAAACTGCGTTGGCGCTGATGTTCTCTCTGAACGTGGAGTTGTCTGCATTTCAAAGGAGCAGCTAGATCATTACTTTGTGCGGAATACTCAATAAGCTGCATTTCAGCGCATTGTGCTTTTCTTCCCTATAGCTAACATGTACTTTGTGTTGCAAATGGTGCCAGAAACTTGGTTTTCAAAGGTAGCTGAAAACTGCGTTGGCGCTGATGTTCTCGCTGAACTTGGAGCTGTCTGCATTTCAAAGGAGCAGCTAGATCATTACTTTGTGCCGCATACTGCATAAGCTGAATTTCAGCGCAATGTGGTTTACTTCCCTATAGCTAACATGTACTTCGTGTTGTAAATGGTGCCAGAACCTTGGTTTTCAAAGGTAGCTGAAAACTGCGTTGGCGCTGATGTTCTCGCTGAACGTGGAGTTGTCTGCATTTCAAAGGAGCAGCTAGATCATTACTTTGTGCGGAATACTCAATAAGCTGCATTTCAGCGCATTGTTTTATTCTTCCCTATAGCTAACATGTACTTCGTGTTGTAAATGGTGCCAGAATCTTGGTTTTCAAAGGTAGCTGAAAACTGCGTTGGCGCTGATGTTCTCGCTGAACGTGGAGTTGTCTGCATTTCAAAGGAGCAGCTAGATCATTACTTTGTGCGGAATAGTCAATAAGCTGCATTTCAGCGCATTGTGTTTAATAGACACTGTGTGAGAAACGTGGGATTTCGTTCGAAGCGGGTTTTCCATTGTGATGCAGTTTCACATTCTGAATTTCTTCCCTAGATCGAACATGTACTTCGTGTTATAAATGGTGACAGAACATTGGTTTTCAAAGGTAGCTGAAAACTGCGTTGGCGCTGATGTTCTCTCTGAACGTGGAGTTGTCTGCATTTCAAAGGAGCAGCTAGATCATTACTTTGTGCGGAATACTCAATAAGCTGCATTTCAGCACAATGTGTTTTTCTTCCCTATAGCTAACATGTACTTCATGTTGTAAATGGTGCTGAAATCATGGTTTTCAAAGGTAGCTGAAAAGTGCGCTGGCTCTCATGTTCTCGCTGAACGTGGAGTTGTCTGCATTTCAAAGGAGCAGCTAGATCATTACTTTGTGCGGCATACTGAATAAGCTGCATTTCAGCGCATTGTGCTTTTTCTTCCCTATAGCTAACATGTACTTCGTGTTGTAAATGGTGCCAGAACCTTGGTTTTCAAAGGTAGCTGAAAACCGCTTCGGGGCTGATGTTCTCGCTGAACGTGGAGTTGTCTGCATTTCAAAGGAGCAGCTAGATCATTACTTTGTGCGGAATAGTCAATAAGCTGCATTTCAGCGCATTGTGTTTTTCTTCCCTATAGCTAACATGTACTTCGTGTTGTAAATGGTGCTGGAATCATGGATTTCAAAGGTAGCTGAAAACTGCATTGGCGCTGATGTACTCGCTGAACGTAGAGTTGTCTGCATTTCAAAGGAGCAGCTAGATCATTACTTTGTGCGGAATAGTCAATAAGCTGCATTTCAGCGCATTGTGTTTAATAGACACTGTGTGAGAAACGTGGGACTTCGTTCGAAGCGGGTTTTCCATTGTGATGCAGTTTCACATTCTGAATTTCTTCCCTATAGCGAACATGTACTTCGTGTTATAAATGGTGACAGAACTTAGGTTTTCAAATGTAGCTGAAAACTGCGTTGGCGCTGATGTTCTCGCTGAACGTGGAGTTGTCTGCATTTCAAAGGAGCAGCTAGATCATTACTTTGTGTGGAATACTCAATAAGCTGCATTTCAGCGCATTGTGTTTTTCTTCCCTATACCTAATATGTACTTCGTGTTTTAAATGGTGCCAGAACCTTGGTTTTCAAAGGTAGCTGAAAACCGATTCGGCGCTGATGTTCTCACTGAACGTGGAGTTGTCTGCATTTCAAAGGAGCAGCTAGATCATTACTTTGTGCGGAATACTCAATAAGCTGCATTTCAGCGCATTGTGTTTTTCTTCCCTATAGCTAACATGTACTTCGTGTTGTAAATGGTGCCAGAACCTTGGTTTTCAAATGTAGCTGAAAACTGCGTTGGCGCTGATGTTCTCGCTGAACGTGGAGTTGTCTGCATTTCAAAGGAGCAGCTAGATCATTACTTTGTGCGGAATAGTCAGTAAGCTGCATTTCAGCGCATTGTGTTTTTTTCCCTATAGCTAACATGTACTTCGTGTTGTAAATGGTGCTGGAATCATGGTTTTCAAAGGTAGCTGAAAACTGCGTTGGCGCTGATGTTCTCGCTGAACGTGGAGTTGTCTGCATTTCAAAGGAGCAGCTAGATCATTACTTTGTGCGGAATACTCAATTAGCTGCATTTCAGCGCATTGTGTTTTATAGACACTGTGTGAGAAATGTGGGATTTCGTTCGAAGCGGGTTTTCCATTGAGAAGCAGTTTCACATTCTGAGTTTCTTCCCTATAGCGAACATGTACTTCGTGTTGTAAATGGTGCCAGAACCTTGGTTTTCAAAGGTAGCTGAAAACTGCGTTGGCGCTGATGTTCTCGCTGAACGTGGAGTTGTCTGCATTTCAAAGGAGCAGCTAGATCATTACTTTGTGCGGAATACTCAATAAGCTGCATTTCAGCGCATTGTGTTTTTCTTCCCTATAGCTAACATGTACTTCGTGTTGTAAATGGTGCTGGAATCATGGTTTTCAAAGGTAGCTGAAAACTGCGTTGGCGCTGATGTTCTCGCTGAACGTGGAGTTGTCTGCATTTCAAAGGAGCAGCTAGATCATTACTTTGTGCGGAATACTCAATAAGCTGCATTTCAGCGCATTGTGTTTTATACACACTGTGTGAGAAATGTGGGATTTCGTTCGAAGTGGGTTTTCCATTGTGAAGCAGTTTCACATTCTGAATTTCTTCCCTATAGCGAACATGTACTTCGTGTTATAAATGGTGCCAGAACCTTGGTTTTCAAAGGTAGCTGAAAACTGCGTTGGCGCTGATGTTCTCGCTGAACGTGGAGTTGTCTGCATTTCAAAGGAGCAGCTAGATCATTACTTTGTGCGGAATACTCAATAAGCTGCATTTCAGCGCATTGTGTTTTTCTTCCCTATAGCTAAAATGTACTTCGTGTTGTAAATGGTGCCAGAACCTTGGTTTTCAAAGGTAGCTGAAAACTGTTTTGGCGCTGATGTTCTCGCTGAACGTGGAGTTGTCTGCATTTCAAAGGAGCAGCTAGATCATTACTTTGTGCGGAATACGTCAATAAGCTGCATTTCAGCGCATTGTGTTTTTCTTCCCTATAGCTAACATGTACTTCGTGTTGTAAATGGTGCCAGAACCTTGGTTTTCAAAGGTAGCTAAAAACCGCTTCGGCGCTGATGTTCTCGCTGAACGTGGAGTTGTCTGCATTTCAAAGGAGCAGCTAGATCATTACTTTGTGCGGAATAGTCAATAAGCTGCATTTCAGCGCATTGTGTTTTTCTTCCCTATAGCTAACATATACTTCGTGTTGTAAATGGTGCTGGAATCATGGATTTCAAAGGTAGCTGAAAACTGCATTGGCGCTGATGTACTCGCTGAACGTGCAGTTGTCTGCATTTCCAAGGAGAAGCTAGATCATTACTTTGTGCGGAATACTCACTAAGCTGCATTTCAGCGCACTGTGTTTTTAAGACACTGTGTGAGAAACGTGGGATTTCGTTCGAAGCGGGTTTTCCATTTTGATGCAGTTTCACATTCTGAGTTTCTTCCCTATAGCGAACATGTACTTCGTGTTGTAAATGGTGCCAGAACCTTGGTTTTCAAAGGTAGCTGAAAACTGCGTTCGTGCTGATGTTCTCGCTGAAAGTGGAGTTGACTGCATTTCAAAGAAGCAGCTAGATCATTACTTTGTGCGGAGCAGTCAAAGCTGCATTTCAGCGCATTGTGTTTTTCTTCCCTATAGCTAACATGTACTTCGTGTTGTAAATGGTGCCAGAACCTTGGTTTTCAAAGGTAGCTGAAAACCGCTTCGGCGCTGATGTTCTCGCTGAACGTGGAGTTGTCTGTATTTCAAAGGATCAGCTAGATCATTACTTTGTGCGGAATACTCACTAAGCTGCATTTCAGCGCACTGTGTTTTATAGACACTGTGTGAGAAATGTGGGATTTCGTTTGAAGCGGGTTTTCCATTGTGATGCAGTTTCACATTCTTAGTTTCTTCCCTATAGCGAACATGTACTTCGTGTTGTAAATGGTGCCAGAACCCTGGTTTTCGAAGGTAGCTGAAAACTGCGTTGGCACTGATGTTCTCGCTGAACGTGGAGTTGTCTGCATTGCATAGGAGCAGCTAGATCATTACTTTGTGCAGAATAGTCAATAAGCTGCATTTCAGCGCATTGTGTTTTTCTTCCCTATAGCTAACATGTACTTCGTGTTTAAATGGTGCCAGAACCTTGGTTTTCAAAGGTAGCTGAAAACCGCTTCGGCGCTGATGTACTCGCTGAACGTGGAGTTGTCTGCATTTCAAAGGAGCAGCTAGATCATTACTTTGTGCGGAATAGTCAATAAGCTGCATTTCAGCACATTGTGTTTAATAGACACTGTGTGAGAAATGTGGGATTTCGTTCGAAGCAGCTTTTCCATTGTGATGCAGTTTCACATTCTGAGTGTCTTCCCTATAGCGAACATGTACTTCGTGTTGTAAATGGTGCCAGAACCTTGGTTTTCAAAGGTAGCTGAAAACTGCATTGGCGCTGATGTACTCGCTGATCGTAGAGTTGTCTGCATTTCAAAGGAGCAGCTAGATCATTACTTTGTGTGGAATACTCAATAAGCTGCATTTCAGCGCATTGTGTTTAATAGACACTGTGTGATAAACATGGGATATCGTTCGAAGCGGGTTTTCCATTGTGATGCAGTTTCACATTCTGAATTTCTTCCCTAGATCGAACATGTACTTCGTGTTATAAATGGTGACAGAACATTGGTTTTCAAAGGTAGCTGAAAACTGCGTTGGCGCTGATGTTCTCACTGAAGGTAGAGTTGTCTGCATTTCAAAGGAGCAGCTAGATCATTACTTTGTGCGGAATACTCAATAAGCTGCATTTCAGCGCATTGTGCTTTTTTTTCCCTATAGCGAACATGTACTTCGTGTTGTAAATTGTGCCAGAACCTTGGTTTTCAAAGCTAGCTGAAAACTGCGTTGGTGCTGATGTTCTCGCTGAACGTGGAGTTGTCTGCATTTCAAAGGAGCAGCTAGATCATTACTTTGTGCGGAATACTCAATAAGCTGCATTTCAGCGCATTGTGTTTTTCTTCCCTATAGCTAACATGTACTTCGTGTTGTAAATGGTGCTGGAATCTTGGTTTTCAAAGCTAGCTGAAAACTGCGTTGGCGCTGATGTTCTCGCTGAACGTGGAGTTGTCTGCATTTCAAAGGAGCAGCTAGATCATTACTTTGTGCGGAATACTCACTAAGCTGCATTTCAGCACACTGTGTTTTATAGACACTGTGAGAAAAGTGGGATTTCGTTCGAAGCGGGTTTTCCATTGTGATGCAGTTTCACATTCTTAGTTTCTTCCCTATAGCTAACATGTACTTCGTGTTGTAAATGGTGCCAGAACCTTGGTTTTCAAAGGTAGCTGAAAACTGCGTTGGCGCTGATGTTCTCGCTGAACGTGGAGTTGTCTGCATTTCAAAGGAGCAGCTAGATCATTACTTTGTGTGGAATACTCAATAAGCTGCATTTCAGCGCATTGTGTTTTTCTTCCCTATAGCTAACATGTACTTCGTGTTGTAAATGGTGCCAGAACCTTGGTTTTCAAAGGTAGCTGAAAACTGCGTTGGCGCTGATGTTCTCGCTGAACGTGGAGTTGTCTGCATTTCAAAGGAGCAGCTAGATCATTACTTTGTGCGGAATACTCAATAAGCTGCATTTCAGCGCATTGTGTTTTTCTTCCCTATAGCGAACATGTACTTCGTGTTGTAAATGGTGCCAGAACCTTGGTTTTCAAAGGTAGCTGAAAACTGCGTTGGCGCTGATGTTCTCGCTGAACGTGGAGTTGTCTGCATTTCAAAGGAGCAGCTAGATCATTACTTTGCGCGGAATACTCAATAAGCTGCATTTCAGCGCATTGTGTTTAATAGACACTGTGTGAGAAACGTGGGATTTCGTTCGAAGCGGGTTTTCCATTGTGATGCAGTTTCACATTCTGAATTTCTTCCCTAGATCGAACATGTACTTTGTGTTGTAAATGGTGCCAGAAACATTGGTTTTCAAAGGTAGCTGAAAACTGCGTTGGCGCTGATGTTCTCGCTGAACGTGGAGTTGTCTGCATTTCAAAGGAGCAGCTAGATCATTACTTTGTGCGGAATAATCAATAAGCTGAAGTTCTGCGCATTGTGTTTTCTTTCCCTATAGCTAACATGTACTTCGTGTTGTAAATGGTGCCAGAACCTTGGTTTTCAAAGGTAGCTGAAAACTGCGTTTGGCACTGATGTTCTCGCTGAACGTGGGGTTGTCTGCATTTCAAAGGAGCAGCTAGATCATTACTTTGTGCGGAATACTCAATAAGCTGCATTTCAGCGCATTGTGTTTTTCTTCCCTATAGCTAACATGTACTTCGTGTTGTAAATGGTGCTGAATCATGGTTTTCAAAGGTAGCTGAAAACTGCGTTGGCGCTGATGTTCTCGCTGAACGTGGAGTTGTCTGCATTTCAAAGGAGCAGCTAGATCATTACTTTGTGCGGAATACTCACTAAGCTGCATTTCAGCGCACTGTGTTTTTAAGACACTGTGTGAGACACGTGGGATTTCGTTCGAAGCGGGTTTTCCATTTTGATGCAGTTTCACATTCTGAGTTTCTTCCCTATAGCGAACATGTACTTCGTGTTGTAAATGGTGCCAGAACCTTGGTTTTCAAAGGTAGCTGAAAACTGCGTTGGCGCTGATGTTCTCGCTGAACGTGGAGTTGTCTGCATTTCAAAGGAGCAGCTAGATCATTACTTTGTGCGGAATAGTCAATAAGCTGCATTTCAGCGCATTGTGTTTTTCTTCCCTATAGCTAACATGTACTTCGTGTTGTAAATGGTGCCAGAACCTTGGTTTTCAAAGGTAGCTGAAAACCGCTTCGGCGCTGATGTTCTCGCTGAACGTGGAGTTGTCTGCATTTCAAAGGAGCAGCTAGATCATTACTTTGTGCGGAATACTCAATAAGCTGCATTTCAGCGCATTGTGTTTTATAGACACTGTGTGAGAAATGTGGGATTTCGTTCGAAGCGGGTTTTCCATTGTGATGCAGTTTCACATTCTGAGTTTCTTCCCTATAGCGAACATGTACTTCGTGTTGTAAATGGTGCCAGAACCTTGGTTTTCAAAGGTAGCTGAAAACTGCGTTGGCGCTGATGTTCTCGCTGAACGTGGAGTTGTCTGCATTTCAAAGGAGCAGCTAGATCATTACTTTGTGCGGAATAGTCAATAAGCTGCATTTCAGCGCATTGTGTTTTTCTTCCCTATAGCTAACATGTACTTCGTGTTTAAATGGTGCCAGAACCTTGGTTTTCAAAGGTAGCTGAAAACCGCTTCGGCGCTGATGTTCTCGCTGAACGTGGAGTTGTCTGCATTTCAAAGGAGCAGCTAGATCATTACTTTGTGCGGAATAGTCAGTAAGCTGCATTTCAGCACGTTGTGTTTAATAGACACTGTGTGAGAAATGTGGGATTTCGTTCGAAGCAGCTTTTCCATTGTGATGCAGTTTCACATTCTGAGTGTCTTCCCTATAGCGAACATGTACTTCGTGTTGTAAATGGTGCCAGAACCTTGGTTTTCAAAGGTAGCTGAAAACTGCGTTGGCGCTGATGTTCTCGCTGATCGTAGAGTTGTCTGCATTTCAAAGGAGCAGCTAGATCATTACTTTGTGCGGAATACTCAATAAGCTGCATTTCAGCGCATTGTGTTTAATAGACACTGTGTGATAAACATGGGATATCGTTCGAAGCGGGTTTTCCATTGTGATGCAGTTTCACATTCTGAATTTCTTCCCTAGATCGAACATGTACTTCGTGTTGTAAATGGTGCCAGAACCTTGGTTTTCAAAGCTAGCTGAAAACTGCGTTGGTGCTGATGTTCTCGCTGAACGTGGAGTTGTCTGCATTTCAAAGGAGCAGCTAGATCATTACTTTGTGCGGAATACTCACTAAGCTGCATTTCAGCACATTGTGTTTTTCTTCCCTATAGGTAACATGTACTTCGTGTTGTAAATGGTGCTGGATTCATGGATTTCAAAGGTAGCTGAAAACTGCGTTGGCGCTGATGTACTCGCTGAACGTGGAGTTGTCTGCATTTCAAAGGAGCAGCTAGATCATTACTTTGTGCGGAATACTCACTAAGCTGCATTTCAGCGCACTGTGTATTATAGACACTGTGTGAGAAATGTGATATTTCGTTCGAAGCGGGTTTTCCATTGTGATGCAGTTTCACATTCTGAGTTTCTTCCCTATAGCGAACATGTACTTCGTGTTTAAATGGTGCCAGAACCTTGGTTTTCAAAGGTAGCTGAAAACTGCGTTGGCGCTTATGTTCTCGCTGAACGTGGAGTTGTCTGCATTTCAAAGGAGCAGCTAGATCATTACTTTGTGCGGAATACGCAATAAGGTGCATTTCAGCGCATTGTGTTTTTCTTCCCTATAGCTAACATGTACTTCGTGTTGTAAATGGTGCCAGAATCTTGGTTTTCATAGGTAGCTGAAAACCGCTTCGGCGCTGATGTACTCGCTGAACGTGGAGTTGTCTGCATTTCAAAGGAGCAGCTAGATAATTACTTTGTGTGGAATACTCAATAAGCTGCATTTCAGCGCATTGTGCTTTTCTTCCCTATAGCTAATATGTACTTCGTGTTGTAAATGGTGTCAGAACCTTGGTTTTCAAAGGTAGCTGAAAACTCCGTTGGCGCTGATGTTCTCTCTGAACGTGGAGTTGTCTGCATTTCAAAGGATCAGCTAGATCATTACTTTGTGCGGAATACTCACTAAGCTGCATTTCAGCACACTGTGTTTTATAGACACTGTGAGAAAAGTGGGATTTCGTTCGAAGCGGGTTTTCCATTGTGATGCAGTTTCACATTCTTAGTTTCTTCCCTATAGCTAACATGTACTTCGTGTTGTAAATGGTGCCAGAACCTTGGTTTTCAAAGGTAGCTGAAAACTGCGTTGGCGCTGATGTTCTCTCTGAACGTGGAGTTGTCTGCATTTCAAAGGAGCAGCTAGATCATTACTTTGTGCGGAATACTCAATAAGCTGCATTTCAGCGCATTGTGCTTTTCTTCCCTATAGCTAACATGTACTTTGTGTTGCAAATGGTGCCAGAAACTTGGTTTTCAAAGGTAGCTGAAAACTGCGTTGGCGCTGATGTTCTCGCTGAACTTGGAGCTGTCTGCATTTCAAAGGAGCAGCTAGATCATTACTTTGTGCCGCATACTGCATAAGCTGAATTTCAGCGCAATGTGGTTTACTTCCCTATAGCTAACATGTACTTCGTGTTGTAAATGGTGCCAGAACCTTGGTTTTCAAATGTAGCTGAAAACTGCGTTGGCGCTGATGTTCTGGCTGAACGTGGAGTTGTCTGCATTTCAAAGGAGCAGCTAGATCATTACTTTGTGTGGAATACTCAATAAGCTGCATTTCAGCGCATTGTGTTTTTCTTCCCTATACCTAATATGTACTTCGTGTTGTAAATGGTGCCAGAACCTTGGTTTTCAAAGGTAGCTGAAAACCGATTCGGCGCTGATGTTCTCACTGAACGTGGAGTTGTCTGCATTTCAAAGGAGCAGCTAGATCATTACTTTGTGCGGAATACTCAATAAGCTGCATTTCAGCGCATTGTGTTTTTCTTCCCTATAGCTAACATGTACTTCGTGTTGTAAATGGTGCCAGAACCTTGGTTTTCAAAGGTAGCTGAAAACTGCGTTGGCGCTGATGTTCTCGCTGAACGTGGAGTTGTCTGCATTTCAAAGGAGCAGCTAGATCATTACTTTGTGCGGAATAGTCAGTAAGCTGCATTTCAGCGCATTGTGTTTTTTTCCCAATAGCTAACATGTACTTCGTGTTGTAAATGGTGCTGGAATCATGGTTTTCAAAGGTAGCTGAAAACTGCGTTGGCGCTGATGTTCTCGCTGAACGTGGAGCTGTCTGCATTTCAAAGGAGCAGCTAGATCATTACTTTGCGCGGAATACTCATTTAGCTGCAATTCAGCGCATTGTGTTTTCTAGACACTGTGTGAGAAACGTGGGATTTCATTCGAAGCGGGTTTTCCATTGTGATGCAGTTTCACATTCTGAATTTCTTCCCTATAGCGAACATGTACTTCGTGATATAAATGGTGCCAGAACCTTTGTTTTCAAAGGTAGCTGAAAAGGACTTCGGGGCTGATGTTCTCGCTGAACGTGGAGTTGTCTGCATTTCAAAGGAGCAGCTAGATTATTACTTTGTGTGGAATACTCAATAAGCTGCATTTCAGCGCATTGTGTTTTTCTTCCCTATAGCTAACATGTACTTCGTGTTGTAAATGGTGCCAGAACCTTCGTTTTCAAAGGTAGCTGAAAACCGTTTCGGGGCTGATGTTCTCGCTGAACGTGGAGTTGTCTGCGTTTCAAAGGAGCAGCTAGATCATTACTTTGTGCGGAATAGTCAATAAGCTGCATTTCAGCGCATTGTGTTTTTCTTCCCTATAGCTAACATGTACTTCGTGTTGTAAATGGTGCTGGAATCATGGATTTCAAAGGTAGCTGAAAACTGCATTGGCGCTGATGTACTCGCTGAACGTAGAGTTGTCTGCATTTCAAAGGAGCAGCTAGATCATTACTTTGTGCGGAATAGTCAATAAGCTGCATTTCAGCGCATTGTGTTTAATAGACACTGTGTGAGAAACGTGGGATTTCGTTCGAAGCGGGTTTTCCATTGTGATGCAGTTTCACATTCTGAATTTCTTCCCTAGATCGAACATGTACTTCATGTTATAAATGGTGACAGAAACTTGGTTTCCAAAGGTAGCTGAAAACTGCGTTGGCGCTGATGTTCTCGCTGAACGTGGAGTTGTCTGCATTTCAAAGGAGCAGCTAGATCATTACTTTGTGTGGAATACTCAATAAGCTGCCTTTCAGCGCATTGTGTTTTTCTTCCCTATAACTAACATGTACTTCGTGTTGTAAATGGTGCTGGAATCATGGTTTTCAAAGGTAGATGAAAAGTGCGCTGGCTCTCATGTTCTTCGCTGAACGTGGAGTTGTCTGCATTACAAAGGAGCTTCAAGAACATTACTTTGTGCGGCATACTGAATAAGCTGCATTTCAGCGCATTGTGCTTTTTCTTCGCTATAACTAATATGTACTTCGTGTTGTAAATGGTGCCAGAACCTTGGTTTTCAAAGGTAGCTGAAAACTGCGTTGGCGCTGATGTTCTAGCTCAACGTGGAGCTGTCTGCATTTCAAAGGAGCAGCTAGATCATTACTTTGTGCGGAATACTCAATAAGCTGCATTTCAGGGCATTGTGTTTTTCTTCCCTATAGCTAACATGTACTTCGTGTTGTAAATGGTGCCAGAACCTTCGTTTTCAAAGGTAGCTGAAAACCGCTTCGGGGCTGATGTTCTCGCTGAACGTGGAGTTGTCTGCATTTCAAAGGAGCAGCTAGATCATTACTTTGTGCGGAATAGTCAATAAGCTGCATTTCAGCGCATTGTGTTTTTCTTCCCTATAGCTAACATGTACTTCGTGTTGTAAATGGTGCCAGAACCTTGGTTTTCAAAGGTAGCTGAAAACTGCATTGGCGCTGATGTACTCGCTGAACGTAGAGTTGTCTGCATTTCAAAGGAGCAGCTAGATCATTACTTTGTGCGGAATACTCAATAAGCTGCATTTCCGCGCATTGTGTTTTTCTTCCCTAGATCGAACATGTACTTCGTGTTGTAAATGGTGAGAGAACCTTTGTTTTCAAAGGTAGCTGAAAAGGACTTCGGGGCTGATGTTCTCGCTGAACGTGGAGTTGTCTGCATTTCAAAGGAGCAGCTAGATCATTACTTTGTGCGGAATACTCAATAAGCTGCATTTCAGCGCATTGTGTTTTATAGACACTGTGTGAGAAACGTGGGATTTCGTTCGAAGCGGGTTTTCCATTGTGATGCAGTTTCACATTCTGAATTTCTTCCCTAGATCGAACATGTACTTCGTGTTATAAATGGTGACAGAACCTTGGTTTTCAAAGGTAGCTGAAAAC
>NW_024465789.1:0-137144 GCF_017591425.1 Ochotona curzoniae
ACATGTACTACGTGTTGTAAATGGTGCTGGAATCATGGATTTCAAAGGTAGCTGAAAACTGCATTGGCGCTGATGTACTCGCTGAACGTAGAGTTGTCTGCATTTCAAAGGAGCAGCTAGATCATTACTTTGTGCGGAATAGTCAATAAGCTGCATTTCAGCGCATTGTGTTTTATAGACACTGTGTGAGAAACGTGGGATTTCGTTCGAAGCGGGTTTTCCATTGTGATGCAGTTTCACATTCTGAATTTCTTCCCTATAGCGAACATGTACTTCGTGTTATAAATGGTGCCAGAACCTAGGTTTTCAAAGGTAGCTGAAAACTGCGTTGGCGCTGATGTTCTGGCTGAACGTGGAGTTGTCTGCATTTCAAAGGAGCAGCTAGATCATTACTTTGTGCGGAATACGCAATAAGGTGCATTTCAGCGCATTGTGTTTTTCTTCCCTATAGCTAACATGTACTTCGTGTTGTAAATGGTGCCAGAACCTTGGTTTTCAAAGGTAGCTGAAAACCGCTTCGGCACTGATGTTCTCGCTGAACGTGGAGTTGTCTGCATTTCAAAGGAGCAGCTAGATCATTACTTTGTGCGGAATAGTCAATAAGCTGCATTTCAGCGCATTGTGTTTTTCTTCCCTATAGCTAACATATACTTCGTGTTGTAAATGGTGCCGGAATCATGGATTTCAAAGGTAGCTGAAAACTGCATTGGCGCTGATGTACTCGCTGAACGTGCAGTTGTCTGCATTTCCAAGGAGCAGCTAGATCATTACTTTGTGCGGAATACTCACTAAGCTGCATTTCAGCGCACTGTGTTTTTAAGACACTGTGTGAGACACGTGGGATTTCGTTCGAAGCGGGTTTTCCATTTTGATGCAGTTTCACATTCTGAGTTTCTTCCCTATAGCGAACATGTACTTCGTGTTGTAAATGGTGCCAGAACCTTGGTTTTCAAAGGTAGCTGAAAACTGCGTTGGCGCTGATGTTCTCGCTGAACGTGGAGTTGTCTGCATTTCAAAGGAGCAGCTAGATCATTACTTTGTGTGGAATACTCAATAAGCTGCATTTCAGCGCATTGTGTTTTTCTTCCCTATAGCTAACATGTACTTCGTGTTGTAAATGGTGCCAGAACCTTGGTTTTCAAAGGTAGCTGAAAACCGCTTCGGCGCTGATGTTCTCGCTGAACGTGGAGTTGTCTGTATTTCAAAGGATCAGCTAGATCATTACTTTGTGCGGAATACTCACTAAGCTGCATTTCAGCGCACTGTGTTTTATAGACACTGTGTGAGAAATGTGGGATTTCGTTTGAAGCGGGTTTTCCATTGTGATGCAGTTTCACATTCTTAGTTTCTTCCCTATAGCGAACATTTACTTCGTGTTGTAAATGGTGCCAGAACCTTGGTTTTCGAAGGTAGCTGAAAACTGCGTTGGCACTGATGTTCTCGCTGAACGTGGAGTTGTCTGCATTGCATAGGAGCAGCTAGATCATTACTTTGTGCAGAATAGTCAATAAGCTGCATTTCAGCGCATTGTGTTTTTCTTCCCTATAGCTAACATGTACTTCGTGTTTAAATGGTGCCAGAACCTTGGTTTTCAAAGGTAGCTGAAAACCGCTTCGGCGCTGATGTTCTCGCTGAACGTGGAGTTGTCTGCATTTCAAAGGAGCAGCTAGATCATTACTTTGTGCGGAATAGTCAGTAAGCTGCATTTCAGCACATTGTGTTTAATAGACACTGTGTGAGAAATGTGGGATTTCGTTCGAAGCAGCTTTTCCATTGTGATGCAGTTTCACATTCTGAGTGTCTTCCCTATAGCGAACATGTACTTCGTGTTGTAAATGGTGCCAGAACCTTGGTTTTCAAAGGTAGCTGAAAACTGCGTTGGCGCTGATGTACTCGCTGAACGTGGAGTTGTCTGCATTTCAAAGGAGCAGCTAGATCATTACTTTGTGCGGAATACTCAATAAGCTGCATTTCAGCGCATTGTGTTTAATAGACACTGTGTGATAAACATGGGATATCGTTCGAAGCGGGTTTTCCATTGTGATGCAGTTTCACATTCTGAGTTGCTTCCCTATATCTAATATGTACTTAGTGTTGTAAATGGTGCCAGAACATTGGTTTTCAAAGGTAGCTGAAAACTGCGTTGGCGCTGATGTTCTCACTGAAGGTGGAGTTGTCTGCATTTCAAAGGAGCAGCTAGATCATTACTTTGTGCGGAATACTCAATAAGCTGCATTTCAGCGCATTGTGCTTTTTTTTCCCTATAGCGAACATGTACTTCGTGTTGTAAATTGTGCCAGAACCTTGGTTTTCAAAGGTAGCTGAAAACTGCGTTGGTGCTGATGTTCTCGCTGAACGTGGAGTTGTCTGCATTTCAAAGGAGCAGCTAGATAATTACTTTGTGTGGAATACTCAATAAGCTGCATTTCAGCGCATTGTGCTTTTCTTCCCTATAGCTAACATGTACTTCGTGTTGTAAATGGTGTCAGAACCTTGGTTTTCAAAGGTAGCTGAAAACTGCGTTGGCGCTGATGTTCTCTCTGAACGTGGAGTTGTCTGCATTTCAAAGGAGCAGCTAGATCATTACTTTGTGCGGAATACTCAATAAGCTGCATTTCAGCGCATTGTGCTTTTTTTTCCCTATAGCGAACATGTACTTCGTGTTGTAAATTGTGCCAGAACCTTGGTTTTCAAAGGTAGCTAAAAACCGCTTCGGCGCTGATGTTCTCGCTGAACGTGGAGTTGTCTGCATTTCAAAGGAGCAGCTAGATAATTACTTTGTGTGGAATACTCAATAAGCTGCATTTCAGCGCATTGTGCTTTTCTTCCCTATAGCTAATATGTACTTCGTGTTGTAAATGGTGTCAGAACCTTGGTTTTCAAAGGTAGCTGAAAACTGCCTTGGCGCTGATGTTCTCGCTGAACGTGGAGTTGTCTGCATTTCAAAGGAGCAGCTAGATCATTACTTTGTGCGGAATACTCAATAAGCTGCATTTCAGCACATTGTTTTTTATAGACACTGTGAGAAATGTGGGATTTCGTTCGAAGCGGGTTTTCCATTGTGAAGCAGTTTCACATTCTGAGTTTCTTCCCTATAGCTAACATGTACTTCGTGTTGTAAATGGTGCCAGAACCTTGGTTTTCAAAGGTAGCTGAAAACTGCGTTGGCGCTGATGTTCTCTCTGAACGTGGAGTTGTCTGCATTTCAAAGGAGCAGCTAGATCATTACTTTGTGCGGAATACTCAATAAGCTGCATTTCAGCGCATTGTGCTTTTCTTCCTATAGCTAACATGTACTTTGTGTTGTAAATGGTGCCAGAAACTTGGTTTTCAAAGGTAGCTGAAAACTGCGTTGGCGCTGATGTTCTCGCTGAACTTGGAGTTGTCTGCATTTCAAAGGAGCAGCTAGATCATTACTTTGTGCGGAACACTCAATAAGCTGCATTTCAGCGCATTGTGTTTTACTTCCCTATAGCTAACATGTACTTCGTGTTGTAAATGGTGCCAGAACCTTGGTTTTCAAAGGTAGCTGAAAACTGCGTTGGCTGCTTATGTTCTCGCTGAATGTGGAGCTGTCTGCATTTCAAAGGAGCAGCTAGATCATTACTTTGTGCGGAATACTCAATAAGCTGCATTTCAGCACATGTGTTTTTCTTCCCTATAGCTAACATGTACTTCGTGTTGTAAATGGTGCGAAATCATGGTTTTCAAAGGTAGCTGAAAAGTGCGCTGGCTCTCATGTTCTCGCTGAACGTGGAGTTGTCTGCATTTCAAAGGAGCAGCTAGATCATTACTTTGTGCGGAATACTCAATAAGCTGCATTTCAGCGCATTGTGCTTTTTCTTCCCTATAGCTAACATGTACTTCGTGTTGTAAATGGTGCCAGAACCTTGGTTTTCAAAGGTAGCTGAAAACTGCTTGGTGCTGATGTTCTCCCTGGATGTGGAGTTGTCTGCATTTCAAAGGAGCAGCTAGATCATTACTTTGTGCGGAATACTCAATAAGCTGTATTTCAGCGCATTGTGTTTTTCTTACCTAGAGCTGACAGGTACTTCGTCTTGTAAATGGTGCCAGAACCTTGGTTTTCAAAGGTAGCAGAAAACTGCGTTGGCGCTGATGTTCTCGCTGAACGTGAGTTGTCTGCATTTCAAAGGAGCAGCTAGATCATTACTTTGTGCGGAATACTCAATAAGCTGCATTTCAGCGCATTGTGTTTAATAGACACTGTGTGAGAAACGTTGGACTTCGTTCGAAGCGGGTTTTCCATTGTGATGCAGTTTCACATTCTGAATTTCTTCCCTATAGCGAACATGTACTTCGTGTTGTAAATGGTGCCAGAACTTGGTTTTCAAAGGTAGCTGAAAACTGCGTTGGCGCTGATGTTCTCGCTGAACGTGGAGTTGTCTGCATTTCAAAGGAGCAGCTAGATCATTACTTTGTGCGGAATACTCAATAAGCTGCATTTCAGCGCATTGTGTTTTTCTTCCCTATAGCTAATATGTACTTCGTGTTGTAAATGGTGCCAGAACCTTGGTTTTCAAAGGTAGCTGAAAACTGCGTTCGGCGCTGATGTTCTCACTGAACGTGGAGTTGTCTGCATTTCAAAGGAGCAGCTAGATCATTACTTTGTGCGGAATACTCAATAAGCTGCATTTCAGCGCATTGTGTTTTTCTTCCCTATAGCTAACATGTACTTCGTGTTGTAAATGGTGCCAGAATCTTGGTTTTCAAAGGTAGCTGAAAACTGCGTTGGTGCTGATGTTCTCGCTGAACGTGGAGTTGTCTGCATTTCAAAGGAGCAGCTAGATCATTACTTTGTGCGGAATACTCAATAAGCTGCATTTCAGCGCATTGTGTTTTTCTTCCCTATAGCTAACATGTACTTCGTGTTGTAAATGGTGCCAGAACCTTGGTTTTCAAAGGTAGCTGAAAACTGCGTTGGCGCTGATGTTCTCACTGATCGTGGAGTTGTCTGCATTTCAAAGGAGCAGCTAGATCATTACTTTGTGCGGAATACTCAATAAGCTGCATTTCAGCGCATTGTGTTTTTCTTCCCTATAGCTAACATGTACTTCGTGTTGTAAATGGTGCCAGAACCTTGGTTTTCAAAGGTAGCTGAAAACTGCGTTGGCGCTGATGTTCTCGCTGAACGTGGAGTTGTCTGCATTTCAAAGGAGCAGCTAGATCATTACTTTGTGCGGAATACTCAATAAGCTGCATTTCAGCGCATTGTGTTTTATAGACACTGTGTGAGAAATGTGGGATTTCGTTCGAAGCGGGTTTTCCATTGTGATGCAGTTTCACATTCTGAGTTTCTTCCCTAGAGTGAACATGTACTTCGTGTTTGTAAATATTGCCAGAACCTTGGTTTTCAAAGGTTGCTGAAAATTGCTTAGGCGCTGATGTTCTCTCTGAACGTGGAGTTGTCTGCATTTCAAAGGAGCAGCTAGATCATTACTTTGTGCGGAATACTCAATAAGCTGCATTTCAGCGCATTGTGCTTTTCTTCCCTATAGCTAACATGTACTTTGTGTTGTAAATGGTGCCAGAACCTTGGTTTTCAAAGGTAGCTGAAAACTGCGTTGGCGCTGATGTTCTCGCTGAACTTGGAGTTGTCTGCATTTCAAAGGAGCAGCTAGATCATTACTTTGTGCGGAATACTCAAAAGCTGCATTTCAGCGCATTGTGTTTTTCTTCCCTATAGCTAACATGTACTTCGTGTTGTAAATGGTGCCAGAACCTTGGTTTTCAAAGGTAGCTGAAAACTGCGTTGCGTCTTATGTTCTCGCTGAATGTGGAGTTGTCTGCATTTCAAAGGAGCAGCTAGATCATTACTTTGTGCGGAATACTCAATAAGCTGCATTTCAGCACATTGTGTTTTTCTTCCCTATAGCGAATATGTACTTCGTGTTGTAAATGGTGCAGAATCTTGGTTTTCAAAGGTAGCTGAAAACTGCGTTGGCTGCTGATGTTCTCGCTGAACGTGGAGTTGTCTGCATTTCAAAGGAGCAGCTAGATCATTACTTTGTGCGGAATACTCAATAAGCTGCATTTCAGCGCATTGTGCTTTTTTTCCCTATAGCTAACATGTACTTCGTGTTGTAAATGGTGCCAGAACCTTGGTTTTCAAAGGTAGCTGAAAACTGCGTTGGTGCTGATGTTCTCGCTGAACGTGGAGTTGTCTGCATTTCAAAGGAGCAGCTAGATCATTACTTTGTGCGGAATAGTCAATAAGCTGCATTTCAGCGCATTGTGTTTTTCTTCCCTATAGCTAACATGTACTTCGTGTTGTAAATGGTGCCAGAACCTTGGTTTTCAAAGGTAGCTGAAAACTGCGTTGGCGCTGATGTTCTCGCTGAACGTGGAGTTGTCTGCATTTCAAAGGAGCAGCTAGATCATTACTTTGTGCGGAATACTCAATAAGCTGCATTTCAGCGCATTGTGTTTATAGACACTGTGTGAGAAACGTGGGATTTCGTTCGAAGCTGGTTTTCCATTGTGAAGGAGTTTCACATTCTGAGTTTCTTCCCTATAGCGAACATGTACTTCGTGTTGTAAATGGTGCCAGATATTTGGTTTTCAAAGGTAGCTGAAAACTGCGTTGGCGCTGATGTTCTCGCTGAACGTGGAGTTGTCTGCATTTCAAAGGAGCAGCTAGATCATTACTTTGTGCGGAATACTCAATAAGCTGCATTTCAGCACATTGTACTTCGTGTTGTAAATGGTGCCAGAACCTTGGTTTTCAAAGGTAGCTGAAAACTGCGTTGGCGCTGATGTTCTCACTGAACGTGGAGTTGACTGCATTTCAAAGGAGCAGCTAGATCATTACTTTGTGCGGAATACTCAATAAGCTGCATTTCAGCGCATTGTGTTTTTCTTCCTTATAGCTAACATGTACTTCGTGTTGTAAATGGTGCCAGAACCTTGGTTTTCAAAGGTAGCTGAAAACTGCGTTGGCGCTGATGTTCTCGCTGAACGTGGAGTTGTCTGCATTTCAAAGGAGCAGCTAGATCATTACTTTGTGCGGAATACTCAATAAGCTGCATTTCAGCGCATTGTGTTTTTCTTCCCTATAGCTAACATGTACTTCGTGTTGTAAATGGTGCCAGAACCTTGGTTTTCAAAGGTAGCTGAAAACTGCGTTGGCGCTGATGTTCTCGCTGAACGTGGAGTTGTCTGCATTTCAAAGGAGCAGCTAGATCATTACTTTGTGCGGAATACTCATTAAGCTGCATTTCAGCGCATTGTGTTTTATAGACACTGTGTGAGAAATGTGGGATTTCGTTCGAAGCGGGTTTTCCATTGTGAAGCAGTTTCACATTCTGAGTTTCTTCCCTATAGCGAACATGTACTTCGTGTTGTAAATGGTGCCAGAACCTTGGTTTTCAAAGGTAGCTGAAAACTGCGTTGGGCTGATGTTCTCGCTGAACGTGGAGTTGTCTGCATTTCAAAGGAGCAGCTAGATCATTACTTTGTGCGGAATACTCAATAAGCTGCATTTCAGCGCATTGTGTTTTTCTTCCCTATAGCTAACATGTACTTCGTGTTGTAAATGGTGCCAGAACCTTGGTTTTCAAAGGTAGCTGAAAACTGCGTTGGCGCTGATGTTCTCGCTGAACGTGGAGTTGTCTGCATTTCAAAGGAGCAGCTAGATCATTACTTTGTGCGGAATACTCAATAAGCTGCATTTCAGCGCATTGTGTTTTTCTTCCCTATAGCTAACATGTACTTCGTGTTGTAAATGGTGCCAGAATCTTGGTTTTCAAAGGTAGCTGAAAACTGCGTTGGCGCTGATGTTCTCGCTGAACGTGGAGTTGTCTGCATTTCAAAGGAGCAGCTAGATCATTACTTTGTGCGGAATACTCAATAAGCTGCATTTCAGCGCATTGTGTTTATAGACACTGTGTGAGAAACGTGGGATTTCGTTCGAAGCGGGTTTTCCATTGTGATGCAGTTTCACATTCTGAGTTTCTTCCCTATAGCGAACATGTACTTCGTGTTGTAAATGGTGCCAGAACCTTGGTTTTCAAAGGTAGCTGAAAACTGCGTTGGCGCTGATGTTCTCGCTGAACGTGGAGTTGTCTGCATTTCAAAGGAGCAGCTAGATCATTACTTTGTGCGGAATACTCAATAAGCTGCATTTCAGCGCATTGTGTTTTTCTTCCCTATAGCTAACATGTACTTCGTGTTGTAAATGGTGCCAGAACCTTGGTTTTCAAAGGTAGCTGAAAACTGCGTTGGCTGCTGATGTTCTCGCTGAACGTGGAGTTGTCTGCATTTCAAAGGAGCAGCTAGATCATTACTTTGTGCGGAATACTCAATAAGCTGCATTTCAGCGCATTGTGTTTTTCTTCCCTATAGCTAACATGTACTTCGTGTTGTAAATGGTGCCAGAACCTTGGTTTTCAAAGGTAGCTGAAAACTGCGTTGGCGCTGATGTTCTCGCTGAACGTGGAGTTGTCTGCATTTCAAAGGAGCAGCTAGATCATTACTTTGTGCGGAATACTCAATAAGCTGCATTTCAGCGCACTGTGTTTTTCTTCCCTACAGCTAACATGCACTTAGCGTTGTAAATGGTGCCAGAACCTTGGTTTTCAAAGGTAGCTGAAAACGGCGTTTACGCTGATGTTCTCGCTGATCGTGGTGTTGTCTGCATTTCAAAGGAGCAGCTAGATCATCACTTTGTGTGGAATACTCAATAAGCTGCTTTCAGCGCACTGTGTTTTTCTTCCCTACAGCTAACATGTACTTAGTGTTGTAAATGGTGCCAGAACCTTGGTTTTCAAAGGTAGCTGAAAACGGCGTTTACGCTGATGTTCTCGCTGATCGTGGTGTTGTCTGCATTTCAAAGGAGCAGCTAGATCATCACTTTGTGTGGAATACTCACTAAGCTGCATTTCAGCGCATTGTGTTTTATAGACGCTGTGTGACAAATGAGGGATTTCGTTCGAAGCGGGTTTTGCATTGTGAAGCAGTTTCACATTCTGAGTTTCTTCCCTATAGCGAACATGGACTTCGTGTTGTAAATGGTGCCAGAACCTTGGTTTTCAAAGGTAGCTGAAAACTGCGTTGGCGCTGATGTTCTCACTGAACGTGGAGTTGTCTGCATTTCAAAGGAGCAGCTAGATCATTACTTTGTGCGGAATACTCAATAAGCTGCATTTCAGCGCATTGTGTTTTTCTTCCCTATAGCTAACATGTACTTCGTGTTGTAAATGGTGCCAGAACCTTGGTTTTCAAAGGTAGCTGAAAACTGCGTTGGCGCTGATGTTCTCGCTGAACGTGGAGTTGTCTGCATTTCAAAGGAGCAGCTAGATCATTACTTTGTGCGGAATACTCAATAAGCTGCATTTCAGCGCATTTTGTTTTATAGACACTGTGTGAGAAATGTGGGATTTCGTTCGAAGCGGGTTTTCCATTGTGAAGCAATTTCACATTCTGAGTTTCTTCCCTATAGCGAACATGTACTTCGTGTTGTAAATGGTGCCAGAACCTTGGTTTTCAAAGGTAGCTGAAAACTGCGTTGGCGCTGATGTTCTCGCTGATCGTGGTGTTGTCTGCATTTCAAAGGAGCAGCTAGATCATCACTTTGTGTGGAATACTCAATAAGCTGCATTTCAGAGCAGTGTGTGTTATAGACGCTGCGTGAGAAACATGGGATTTCGTTCGAAGCGGGTTTTCCATTGTGATGCAGTTTCACATTCTGAGTTTCTTCCCTATCGAACATGTACTTCGTGTTGTAAATGGTGCCAGAACCTTGGTTTTCAAAGGTAGCTGAAAACTGCGTTGGCGCTGATGTTCTCGCTGAACGTGGAGTTGTCTGCATTTCAAAGGAGCAGCTAGATCATTACTTTGTGCGGAATACTCAATAAGCTGCATTTCAGCGCATTGTGTTTTTCTTCCCTATAGCGAACATGTACTTCGTGTTGTAAATGGTGCCAGAACCTTGGTTTTCAAAGGTAGCTGAAAACTGCGTTGGTGCTGATGTTCTCGCTGAACGTGGAGTTGTCTGCATTTCAAAGGAGCAGCTAGATCATTACTTTGTGCGGAATACTCAATAAGCTGCATTTCAGCGCATTGTGTTTTCTTCCCTATAGCGAACATGTACTTCGTGTTGTAAATGGTGCCAGAACCTTGGTTTTCAAAGGTAGCTGAAAACTGCGTTGGCGCTGATGTTCTCTCTGAACGTGGAGTTGTCTGCATTTCAAAGGAGCAGCTAGATCATTACTTTGTGCGGAATACTCAATAAGCTGCATTTCAGCGCATTGTGTTTTTCTTCCCTATAGCGAACATGTACTTCGTGTTGTAAATGGTGCCAGAACCTTGGTTTTCAAAGGTAGCTGAAAACTGCGTTGGCGCTGATGTTCTCGCTGAACGTGGAGTTGTCTGCATTTCAAAGGAGCAGCTAGATCATTACTTTGTGCGGAATACTCAATAAGCTGCATTTCAGCGCATTGTGTTTTTCTTCCCTATAGCTAACATGTACTTCGTGTTGTAAATGGTGCCAGAACCTTGGTTTTCAAAGGTAGCTGAAAACTGCGTTGGCGCTGATGTTCTCTCTGAACGTGGAGTTGTCTGCATTTCAAAGGAGCAGCTAGATCATTACTTTGTGCGGAATACTCAATAAGCTGCATTTCAGCACATTGTGTTTTATAGACACTGTGTGAGAAATGTGGGATTTCGTTCGAAGCGGGTTTTCCATTGTGATGCAGTTTCACATTCTGAGTTTCTTCCCTATAGCTAACATGTACTTCGTGTTGTAAATGGTGCCAGAACCTTGGTTTTCAAAGGTAGCTGAAAACTGCGTTGGCGCTGATGTTCTCGCTGAACGTGGAGTTGTCTGCATTTCAAAGGAGCAGCTAGATCATTACTTTGTGCGGAATACTCAATAAGCTGCATTTCAGCGCATTGTGTTTTTCTTCCCTATAGCTAACATGTACTTCGTGTTGTAAATGGTGCCAGAACCTTGGTTTTCAAAGGTAGCTGAAAACTGCGTTGGCGCTGATGTTCTCGCTGAACGTGGAGTTGTCTGCATTTCAAAGGAGCAGCTAGATCATTACTTTGTGCGGAATACTCAATAAGCTGCATTTCAGCGCATTGTGTTTGCTTCCCTATAGCTAACATGTACCTAGTGTTGTAAATGGTGCCAGAACCTTGGTTTTCAAAGGTAGTTGAAAACTGCGTTGGTGTTGATGTTCTCTCTGAATGTGGAGTTGTCTGCATTTCAAAGGAGCAGCTAGATCATTACTTTGTGCGGAATACTCAATAAGCTGCATTTCAGCGCATTGTGTTTTTCTTCCCTATAGCTAACATGTACTTCGTGTTGTAAATGGTGCCAGAACCTTGGTTTTCAAAGGTAGCTGAAAACTGCGTTGGCGCTGATGTTCTCGCTGAACGTGGAGTTGTCTGCATTTCAAAGGAGCAGCTAGATCATTACTTTGTGCGGAATACTCAATAAGCTGCATTTCAGCGCATTGTGTTTTTCTTCCCTATAGCTAACATGTACTTCGTGTTGTAAATGGTGCCAGAACCTTGGTTTTCAAAGGTAGCTGAAAACTGCGTTGGCGCTGATGTTCTCGCTGAACGTGGAGTTGTCTGCATTTCAAAGGAGCAGCTAGATCATTACTTTGTGCGGAATACTCAATAAGCTGCATTTCAGCGCATTGTGTTTTTCTTCCCTATAGCTAACATGTACTTCGTGTTGTAAATGGTGCCAGAACCTTGGTTTTCAAAGGTAGCTGAAAACTGCGTTGGCGCTGATGTTCTCGCTGAACGTGGAGTTGTCTGCATTTCAAAGGAGCAGCTAGATCATTACTTTGTGCGGAATACTCAATAAGCTGCATTTCAGCGCATTGTGTTTTATAGACACTGTGTGAGAAATGTGGGATTTCGTTCGAAGCGGGTTTTCCATTGTGAAGCAGTTTCACATTCTGAGTTTCTTCCCTATAGCGAACATGTACTTCGTGTTGTAAATGGTGCCAGAACCTTGGTTTTCAAAGGTAGCTGAAAACTGCGTTGGCGCTGATGTTCTCGCTGAACGTGGAGTTGTCTGCATTTCAAAGGAGCAGCTAGATCATTACTTTGTGCGGAATACTCAATAAGCTGCATTTCAGCGCATTGTGTTTTTCTTCCCTATAGCTAACATGTACTTCGTGTTGTAAATGGTGCCAGAACCTTGGTTTTCAAAGGTAGCTGAAAACTGCGTTGGCGCTGATGTTCTCTCTGAACGTGTAGTTGACTGCATTTCAAAGGAGCAGCTAGATCATTACTTTGTGCGGAATACTCAATAAGCTGCATTTCAGCGCATTGTGTTTTTCTTCCCTATAGCGAACATGTACTTCGTGTTGTAAATGGTGCCAGAACCTTGGTTTTCAAAGGTAGCTGAAAACTGCGTTGGTGCTGATGTTCTCGCTGAACGTGGAGTTGTCTGCATTTCAAAGGAGCAGCTAGATCATTACTTTGTGCAGAATGCTCAATAAGCTGCATTTCAGCGTAGTGTGTTTTTCTTCCCTATAGCGAACATATACTTCGTGTTGTAAATGGTGCCAGAACCTTGGTTTTCAAAGGTAGCTGAAAACTGCGTTGGCGCTGATGTTCTCCTGATCGTGGAGTTGTCTGCATTTCAAAGGAGCAGCTAGATCATTACTTTGTGCGGAATACTCAATAAGCTGCATTTCAGCGCATTGTGTTTTTCTTCCCTATAGCTAACATGTACTTCGTGTTGTAAATGGTGCCAGAACCTTGGTTTTCAAAGGTAGCTGAAAACTGCGTTGGCGCTGATGTTCTCGCTGAACGTGGAGTTGTCTGCATTTCAAAGGAGCAGCTAGATCATTACTTTGTGCGGAATACTCAATAAGCTGCATTTCAGCGCATTGTGTTTATAGACACTGTGTGAGAAATGTGGGATTTCGTTCGAAGCGGGTTTTCCATTGTGAAGCAGTTTCACATTCTGAGTTTCTTCCCTATAGCTAACATGTATTTCGTGTTGTAGATGGTGCCAGAACCATGGTTTTCAAAGGTAGCTGAAAACGGCGTTGGCGCTGATGTTCTCGCTGAACGTGGAGTTGTCTGCATTTCAAAGGAGCAGCTAGATCATTACTTTGTGCGGAATACTCAATAAGCTGCATTTCAGCGCATTGTGTTTTTCTTCCCTATAGCGAACATGTACTTCGTGTTGTAAATGGTGCCAGAACCTTGGTTTTCAAAGGTAGCTGAAAACTGCGTTGGCGCTGATGTTCTCGCTGAACGTGGAGTTGTCTGCATTTCAAAGGAGCAGCTAGATCATTACTTTGTGCGGAATACTCAATAAGCTGCCTTTCAGCGCATTGATTTTTCTTCCTTATAGCGAACATGTACTTTGTGTTGTAAATGGTGCCAGAACCTTGGTTTTCAAAGGTAGCTGAAAACGGCGTTGGCGCTGATGTTCTTGCTGGATGTGGAGTTGTCTGCATTTCAAACGAGAAGCTAGATCATTACTTTGTGCGGAATACTCAATAAGCTGCATTTCAGCACATTGTGTTTTTCTTCCCTATAGCGAACATGTACTTCGTGTTGTAAATGGTGCCAGAATCTTGGTTTTCAAAGGTAGCTGAAAACTGCGTTGGCTGCTGATGTTCTCGCTGAACGTGGAGTTGTCTGCATTTCAAAGGAGCAGCTAGATCATTACTTTGTGCGGAATACTCAATAAGCTGCATTTCAGCGCATTGTGTTTTTCTTCCCTATAGCTAACATGTACTTCGTGTTGTAAATGGTGCCAGAACCTTGGTTTTCAAAGGTAGCTGAAAACTGCGTTGGCGCTGATGTTCTCGCTGAACGTGGAGTTGTCTGCATTTCAAAGGAGCAGCTAGATCATTACTTTGTGCGGAATACTCAATAAGCTGCATTTCAGCGCATTGTGTTTTTCTTCCCTATAGCTAACATGTACTTCGTGTTGTAAATGGTGCCAGAACCTTGGTTTTCAAAGGTAGCTGAAAACTGCGTTGGCGCTGATGTTCTCGCTGAACGTGGAGTTGTCTGCATTTCAAAGGAGCAGCTAGATCATTACTTTGTGCGGAATACTCAATAAGCTGCATTTCAGCGCATTGTGTTTATAGACACTGTGTGAGAAATGTGGGATTTCGTACGAAGCGGGTTTTCCATTGTGAAGCACTTTCACATTCTGAGTTTCTTCCCTATAGCGAACATGTACTTAGTGTTGTAAATGGTGCCAGAATTTGGTTTTCAATGGTAGCTGAAAACTGCGTTGGCGCTGATGTTCTCGCTGAACGTGGAGTTGTCTGCATTTCAAAGGAGCAGCTAGATCATTACTTTGTGCGGAATACTCAATAAGCTGCATTTCAGCTCACTGTATTTCCTACCGATAGCTAACATGTACTTAGTGCAATAAATGCTGCCAGAACCTTGGTTTTCAAAGGTAGCTGAAAACTGCGTTGGCGCTGATGTTCTCCCTGAACGTGGAGTTGTCTGCATTTCAAAGGAGCAGCTAGATCATTACTTTGTGCGGAATACTCAATAAGCTGCATTTCAGCGCATTGTGTTTTTCTTCCCTATAGCTAACATGTACTTCGTGTTGTAAATGGTGCCAGAACCTTGGTTTTCAAAGGTAGCTGAAAACTGCGTTGGCGCTGATGTTCTCGCTGAACGTGGAGTTGTCTGCATTTCAAAGGAGCAGCTAGATCATTACTTTGTGCGGAATACTCAATAAGCTGCATTTCAGCGCATTGTGTTTTTCTTCCCTATAGCGAACATGTACTTCGTGTTGTAAATGGTGCCAGAACTTGGTTTTCAAAGGTAGCTGAAAACTGCGTTGGCGCTGATGTTCTCGCTGAACGTGGAGTTGTCTGCATTTCAAAGGAGCAGCTAGATCATTACTTTGTGCGGAATACTCAATAAGCTGCATTTCAGCGCATTGTGTTTTTAGACACTGTGTGAGAATTGTGGGATTTCGTTCGAAGCGGGTTTTCCATTGTGATGCAGTTTCACATTCTGATTTCTTCCCTATAGCGAACATGTACTTCGTGTTGTAAATGGTGCCAGAACCTTGGTTTTCAAAGGTAGCTGAAAACTGCGTTGGTGCTGATGTTCTCGCTGAACGTGGAGTTGACTGCATTTCAAAGGAGCAGCTAGATCATTACTTTGTGCGGAATACTCAATAAGCTGCATTTCAGCGCATTGTGTTTTTCTTCCCTATAGCTAACATGTACTTCGTGTTGTAAATGGTGCCAGAACCTTGGTTTTCAAAGGTAGCTGAAAACTGCGTTGGCGCTGATGTTCTCGCTGAACGTGGAGTTGTCTGCATTTCAAAGGAGCAGCTAGATCATTACTTTGTGCGGAATACTCAATAAGCTGCATTTCAGCGCATTGTGTTTTTCTTCCCTATAGCTAACATGTACTTCGTGTTGTAAATGGTGCCAGAACTTGGTTTTCAAAGGTAGCTGAAAACTGCGTTGGCGCTGATGTTCTCGCTGAACGTGGAGTTGTCTGCATTTCAAAGGAGCAGCTAGATCATTACTTTGTGCGGAATACTCAATAAGCTGCATTTCAGCGCATTGTGTTTTATAGACACTGTGTGAGAAATGTGGGATTTCGTTCGAAGCGGGTTTTCCATTGTGATGCAGTTTCACATTCTGAGTTTCTTCCCTATAGCGAACATGTACTTCGTGTTGTAAATGGTGCCAGAACCTTGGTTTTCAAAGGTAGCTGAAAACTGCGTTGGCGCTGATGTTCTCGCTGAACGTGGAGTTGTCTGCATTTCAAAGGAGCAGCTAGATCATTACTTTGTGCGGAATACTCAATAAGCTGCATTTCAGCGCATTGTGTTTTTCTTCCCTATAGCTAACATGTACTTCGTGTTGTAAATGGTGCCAGAACCTTGGTTTTCAAAGGTAGCTGAAAACTGCGTTGGCTGCTGATGTTCTCGCTGAACGTGGAGTTGTCTGCATTTCAAAGGAGCAGCTAGATCATTACTTTGTGCGGAATACTCAATAAGCTGCATTTCAGCGCATTGTGTTTTTCTTCCCTATAGCTAACATGTACTTCGTGTTGTAAATGGTGCCAGAACCTTGGTTTTCAAAGGTAGCTGAAAACTGCGTTGGCGCTGATGTTCTCGCTGAACGTGGAGTTGTCTGCATTTCAAAGGAGCAGCTAGATCATTACTTTGTGCGGAATACTCAATAAGCTGCATTTCAGCGCATTGTGTTTTTCTTCCCTATAGCTAACATGTACTTCGTGTTGTAAATGGTGCCAGAACCTTGGTTTTCAAAGGTAGCTGAAAACTGCGTTGGCGCTGATGTTCTCGCTGAACGTGGAGTTGTCTGCATTTCAAAGGAGCAGCTAGATCATTACTTTGTGCGGAATACTCAATAAGCTGCATTTCAGCGCATTGTGTTTTTCTTCCCTATAGCTAACATGTACTTCGTGTTGTAAATGGTGCCAGAACCTTGGTTTTCAAAGGTAGCTGAAAACTGCGTTGGCGCTGATGTTCTCGCTGAACGTGGAGTTGTCTGCATTTCAAAGGAGCAGCTAGATCATTACTTTGTGCGGAATACTCAATAAGCTGCATTTCAGCGCATTGTGTTTTTCTTCCCTATAGCGAACATGTACTTCGTGTTGTAAATGGTGCCAGAACCTTGGTTTTCAAAGGTAGCTGAAAACTGCGTTGGCGCTGATGTTCTCGCTGAACGTGGAGTTGTCTGCATTTCAAAGGAGCAGCTAGATCATTACTTTGTGCGGAATACTCAATAAGCTGCATTTCAGCGCATTGTGTTTTATAGACACTGTGTGAGAAATGTGGGATTTCGTTCGAAGCGGGTTTTCCATTGTGAAGCAGTTTCACATTCTGAGTTTCTTCCCTATAGCGAACATGTACTTCGTGTTGTAAATGGTGCCAGAACCTTGGTTTTCAAAGGTAGCTGAAAACTGCGTTGGCGCTGATGTTCTCGCTGAACGTGGAGTTGTCTGCATTTCAAAGGAGCAGCTAGATCATTACTTTGTGCGGAATACTCAATAAGCTGCATTTCAGCGCATTGTGTTTTTCTTCCCTATAGCTAACATGTACTTCGTGTTGTAAATGGTGCCAGAACCTTGGTTTTCAAAGGTAGCTGAAAACTGCGTTGGCGCTGATGTTCTCGCTGAACGTGGAGTTGTCTGCATTTCAAAGGAGCAGCTAGATCATTACTTTGTGCGGAATACTCAATAAGCTGCATTTCAGCGCATTGTGTTTTATAGACACTGTGTGAGAAATGTGGGATTTCGTTCGAAGCGGGTTTTCCATTGTGATGCAGTTTCACATTCTGAGTTTCTTCCCTATAGCGAACATGTACTTCGTGTTGTAAATGGTGCCAGAACCTTGGTTTTCAAAGGTAGCTGAAAACTGCGTTGGCGCTGATGTTCTCGCTGAACGTGGAGTTGTCTGCATTTCAAAGGAGCAGCTAGATCATTACTTTGTGCGGAATACTCAATAAGCTGCATTTCAGCGCATTGTGTTTTTCTTCCCTATAGCTAACATGTACTTCGTGTTGTAAATGGTGCCAGAACCTTGGTTTTCAAAGGTAGCTGAAAACTGCGTTGGCGCTGATGTTCTCGCTGAACGTGGAGTTGTCTGCATTTCAAAGGAGCAGCTAGATCATTACTTTGTGCGGAATACTCAATAAGCTGCATTTCAGCGCATTGTGTTTTATAGACACTGTGTGAGAAATGTGGGATTTCGTTCGAAGCGGGTTTTCCATTGTGATGCAGTTTCACATTCTGAGTTTCTTCCCTATAGCGAACATGTACTTCGTGTTGTAAATGGTGCCAGAACCTTGGTTTTCAAAGGTAGCTGAAAACTGCGTTGGCGCTGATGTTCTCGCTGAACGTGGAGTTGTCTGCATTTCAAAGGAGCAGCTAGATCATTACTTTGTGCGGAATACTCAATAAGCTGCATTTCAGCGCATTGTGTTTTTCTTCCCTATAGCTAACATGTACTTCGTGTTGTAAATGGTGCCAGAACCTTGGTTTTCAAAGGTAGCTGAAAACTGCGTTGGCGCTGATGTTCTCGCTGAACGTGGAGTTGTCTGCATTTCAAAGGAGCAGCTAGATCATTACTTTGTGCGGAATACTCAATAAGCTGCATTTCAGCGCATTGTGTTTTATAGACACTGTGTGAGAAATGTGGGAGTTCGTTCGAAGCGGGTTTTCCATTGTGAAGCAGTTTCACATTCTGAGTTCTTCCCTATAGCGAACATGTACTTCGTGTTGTAAATGGTGCCAGAACCTTGGTTTTCAAAGGTAGCTGAAAACTGCGTTGGTGATGATGTTCTCGCTGAACGTGGAGTTGTCTGCATTTCAAAGGAGCAGCTAGATCATTACTTTGTGCGGAATACTCAATAAGCTGCATTTCAGCGCATTGTGTTTTTCTTCCCTATAGCTAACATGTACTTCGTGTTGTAAATGGTGCCAGAACCTTGGTTTTCAAAGGTAGCTGAAAACTGCGTTGGCGCTGATGTTCTCGCTGAACGTGGAGTTGTCTGCATTTCAAAGGAGCAGCTAGATCATTACTTTGTGCGGAATACTCAATAAGCTGCATTTCAGCGCATTGTGTTTTTCTTCCCTATAGCTAACATGTACTTCGTGTTGTAAATGGTGCCAGAATCTTGGTTTTCAAAGGTAGCTGAAAACTGCGTTGGCGCTGATGTTCTCGCTGAACGTGGAGTTGTCTGCATTTCAAAGGAGCAGCTAGATCATTACTTTGTGCGGAATACTCAATAAGCTGCATTTCAGCGCATTGTGTTTTATAGACACTGTGTGAGAAACGTGGGATTTCGTTCGAAGCGGGTTTTCCATTGTGATGCAGTTTCACATTCTGAGTTTCTTCCCTATAGCGAACATGTACTTCGTGTTGTAAATGGTGCCAGAACCTTGGTTTTCAAAGGTAGCTGAAAACTGCGTTGGCGCTGATGTTCTCGCTGAACGTGGAGTTGTCTGCATTTCAAAGGAGCAGCTAGATCATTACTTTGTGCGGAATACTCAATAAGCTGCATTTCAGCGCATTGTGTTTTTCTTCCCTATAGCTAACATGTACTTCGTGTTGTAAATGGTGCCAGAACCTTGGTTTTCAAAGGTAGCTGAAAACTGCGTTGGCTGCTGATGTTCTCGCTGAACGTGGAGTTGTCTGCATTTCAAAGGAGCAGCTAGATCATTACTTTGTGCGGAATACTCAATAAGCTGCATTTCAGCGCATTGTGTTTTTCTTCCCTATAGCTAACATGTACTTCGTGTTGTAAATGGTGCCAGAACCTTGGTTTTCAAAGGTAGCTGAAAACTGCGTTGGTGCTGATGTTCTCGCTGAACGTGGAGTTGTCTGCATTTCAAAGGAGCAGCTAGATCATTACTTTGTGCGGAATACTCAATAAGCTGCATTTCAGCGCATTGTGTTTTTCTTCCCTATAGCTAACATGTACTTCGTGTTGTAAATGGTGCCAGAATCTTGGTTTTCAAAGGTAGCTGAAAACTGCGTTGGCGCTGATGTTCTCGCTGAACGTGGAGTTGTCTGCATTTCAAAGGAGCAGCTAGATCATTACTTTGTGCGGAATACTCAATAAGCTGCATTTCAGCGCATTGTGTTTTATAGACACTGTGTGAGAAATGTGGGATTTCGTTCGAAGCGGGTTTTCCATTGTGAAGCAGTTTCACATTCTGAGTTTCTTCCCTATTGCTAACATGTACTTCGTGTTGTAAATGGTGCCAGAACCTTGGTTTTCAAAGGTAGCTGAAAACTGCGTTGGCGCTGATGTTCTCGCTGAACGTGGAGTTGTCTGCATTTCAAAGGAGCAGCTAGATCATTACTTTGTGCGGAATACTCAATAAGCTGCATTTCAGCGCATTGTGTTTTTCTTCCCTATAGCTAACATGTACTTCGTGTTGTAAATGGTGCCAGAACCTTGGTTTTCAAAGGTAGCTGAAAACTGCGTTGGCGCTGATGTTCTCGCTGAACGTGGAGTTGTCTGCATTTCAAAGGAGCAGCTAGATCATTACTTTGTGCGGAATACTCAATAAGCTGCATTTCAGCGCATTGTGTTTTTCTTCCCTATAGCTAACATGTACTTCGTGTTGTAAATGGTGCCAGAATCATGGTTTTCAAAGGTAGCTGAAAACTGCGTTGGCGCTGATGTTCTCGCTGAACGTGGAGTTGTCTGCATTTCAAAGGAGCAGCTAGATCATTACTTTGTGCGGAATACTCAATAAGCTGCATTTCAGCGCATTGTGTTTAATAGACACTGTGTGAGAAACGTGGGATTTCGTTCGAAGCGGGTTTTCCATTGTGATGCAGTTTCACATTCTGATTTCTTCCCTAGATCGAACATGTACTTCGTGTTGTAAATGGTGACAGAAACTTGGTTTTCAAAGGTAGCTGAAAACTGCGTTGGCGCTGATGTTCTCGCTGAACGTGGAGTTGTCTGCATTTCAAAGGAGCAGCTAGATCATTACTTTGTGCGGAATACTCAATAAGCTGCATTTCAGCGCATTGTGTTTTTCTTCCCTATAGCTAACATGTACTTCGTGTTGTAAATGGTGCCAGAACCTTGGTTTTCAAAGGTAGCTGAAAACTGCGTTGGCTGCTGATGTTCTCGCTGAACGTGGAGTTGTCTGCATTTCAAAGGAGCAGCTAGATCATTACTTTGTGCGGAATACTCAATAAGCTGCATTTCAGCGCATTGTGTTTTTCTTCCCTATAGCTAACATGTACTTCGTGTTGTAAATGGTGCCAGAACCTTGGTTTTCAAAGGTAGCTGAAAACTGCGTTGGCGCTGATGTTCTCGCTGAACGTGGAGTTGTCTGCATTTCAAAGGAGCAGCTAGATCATTACTTTGTGCGGAATACTCAATAAGCTGCATTTCAGCGCATTGTGTTTTTCTTCCCTATAGCTAACATGTACTTCGTGTTGTAAATGGTGCCAGAACCTTGGTTTTCAAAGGTAGCTGAAAACTGCGTTGGCGCTGATGTTCTCGCTGAACGTGGAGTTGTCTGCATTTCAAAGGAGCAGCTAGATCATTACTTTGTGCGGAATACTCAATAAGCTGCATTTCAGCGCATTGTGTTTTATAGACACTGTGTGAGAAACGTGGGATTTCGTTCGAAGCGGGTTTTCCATTGTGATGCAGTTTCACATTCTGATTTCTTCCCTAGATCGAACATGTACTTCGTGTTGTAAATGGTGCCAGAACCTTGGTTTTCAAAGGTAGCTGAAAACTGCGTTGGCGCTGATGTTCTCGCTGAACGTGGAGTTGTCTGCATTTCAAAGGAGCAGCTAGATCATTACTTTGTGCGGAATACTCAATAAGCTGCATTTCAGCGCATTGTGTTTTTCTTCCCTATAGCTAACATGTACTTCGTGTTGTAAATGGTGCCAGAACCTTGGTTTTCAAAGGTAGCTGAAAACTGCGTTGGCGCTGATGTTCTCGCTGAACGTGGAGTTGTCTGCATTTCAAAGGAGCAGCTAGATCATTACTTTGTGCGGAATACTCAATAAGCTGCATTTCAGCGCATTGTGTTTATAGACACTGTGTGAGAAACGTGTGGACTTCGTTCGAAGCGGGTTTTCCATTGTGATGCAGTTTCACATTCTGATTTCTTCCCTATAGCGAACATGTACTTCGTGTTGTAAATGGTGCCAGAACCTTGGTTTTCAAAGGTAGCTGAAAACTGCGTTGGCGCTGATGTTCTCGCTGAACGTGGAGTTGTCTGCATTTCAAAGGAGCAGCTACATCATTACTTTGTGCGGAATACTCAATAAGCTGCATTTCAGCGCATTGTGTTTTTCTTCCCTATAGCTAACATGTACTTCGTGTTGTAAATGGTGCTGGAACCTTGGTTTTCAAAGGTAGCTGAAAACTGCGTTGGCGCTGATGTTCTCGCTGAACGTGGAGTTGTCTGCATTTCAAAGGAGCAGCTAGATCATTACTTTGTGCGGAATACTCAATAAGCTGCATTTCAGCGCATTGTGTTTTATAGACACTGTGTGAGAAATGTGGGATTTCGTTCGAAGCGGGTTTTCCATTGTGATGCAGTTTCACATTCTGAGTTTCTTCCCTATAGCGAACATGTACTTCGTGTTGTAAATGGTGCCAGAACCTTGGTTTTCAAAGGTAGCTGAAAACTGCGTTGGCGCTGATGTTCTCGCTGAACGTGGAGTTGTCTGCATTTCAAAGGAGCAGCTAGATCATTACTTTGTGCGGCATACTCAATAAGCTGCATTTCAGCGCATTGTGTTTTTCTTCCCTATAGCTAACATGTACTTCGTGTTGTAAATGGTGCCGGAATCTAGGTTTTCAAAGGTAGCTGAAAACTGCGTTGGCGCTGATGTTCTCGCTGAACGAGGAGTTGTCTGCATTTCAAAGGAGCAGCTAGATCATTACTTTGTGCGGAATACTCAATAAGCTGCATTTCAGCGCATTGTGCTTTTTCTTCCCTATAGCTAACATGTACTTCGTGTTGTAAATGGTGCCAGAACCTTGGTTTTCAAAGGTAGCTGAAAACTGCGTTGGCGCTGATGTTCTCGCTGAACGTGGAGTTGTCTGCATTTCAAAGGAGCAGCTAGATCATTACTTTGTGCGGAATACTCAATAAGCTGCATTTCAGCGCATTGTGTTTTTCTTCCCTATAGCTAACATGTACTTCGTGTTGTAAATGGTGCCAGAACCTTCGTTTTCAAAGGTAGCTGAAAACTGCGTTGGCGCTGATGTTCTCGCTGAACGTGGAGTTGTCTGCATTTCAAAGGAGCAGCTAGATCATTACTTTGTGCGGAATACTCAATAAGCTGCATTTCAGCGCATTGTGTTTTTCTTCCCTATAGCTAACATGTACTTCGTGTTGTAAATGGTGCTGGAATCATGGTTTTCAAAGGTAGCTGAAAACTGCGTTGGCGCTGATGTTCTCGCTGAACGTGGAGTTGTCTGCATTTCAAAGGAGCAGCTAGATCATTACTTTGTGCGGAATAGTCAATAAGCTGCATTTCAGCGCATTGTGTTTTATAGACACTGTGTGAGAAACGTGGGATTTCGTTCGAAGCGGGTTTTCCATTGTGATGCAGTTTCACATTCTGAATTTCTTCCCTAGATCGAACATGTACTTCGTGTTGTAAATGGTGACAGAACATTGGTTTTCAAAGGTAGCTGAAAACTGCGTTGGCGCTGATGTTCTCGCTGAACGTGGAGTTGTCTGCATTTCAAAGGAGCAGCTAGATCATTACTTTGTGTGGAATACTCAATAAGCTGCATTTCAGCGCATTGTGTTTTTCTTCCCTATAGCTAACATGTACTTCGTGTTGTAAATGGTGCCAGAACCTTGGTTTTCAAAGGTAGCTGAAAACTGCGTTGGCGCTGATGTTCTCGCTGAACGTGGAGTTGTCTGCATTTCAAAGGAGCAGCTAGATCATTACTTTGTGCGGAATAGTCAATAAGCTGCATTTCAGCGCATTGTGTTTTTCTTCCCTATAGCGAACATGTACTTCGTGTTGTAAATGGTGCCAGAACCTTGGTTTTCAAAGGTAGCTGAAAACTGCGTTGGCGCTGATGTTCTCGCTGAACGTGGAGTTGTCTGCATTTCAAAGGAGCAGCTAGATCATTACTTTGTGCGGAATACTCAATAAGCTGCATTTCAGCGCATTGTGTTTTATAGACACTGTGTGAGAAACGTGGGATTTCGTTCGAAGCGGGTTTTCCATTGTGATGCAGTTTCACATTCTGAATTTCTTCCCTAGATCGAACATGTACTTCGTGTTATAAATGGTGACAGAACCTTGGTTTTCAAAGGTAGCTGAAAACCACTTCGGGGCTGATGTTCTCGCTGAACGTGGAGTTGTCTGCATTTCAAAGGAGCAGCTAGATCATTACTTTGTGCGGAATACTCAATAAGCTGCATTTCAGCGCATTGTGTTTTTCTTCCCTATAGCTAACATGTACTTCGTGTTGTAAATGGTGCTGGAATCATGGTTTTCAAAGGTAGCTGAAAACTGCGTTGGCGCTGATGTTCTCGCTGAACGTGGAGCTGTCTGCATTTCAAAGGAGCAGCTAGATCATTACTTTGTGCGGAATAGTCAACAAGCTGCATTTCAGCGCATTGTGTTTAATAGACACTGTGTGAGAAACGTGGGACTTCGTTCGAAGCGGGTTTTCCATTGTGATGCAGTTTCACATTCTGAATTTCTTCCCTATAGCGAACATGTACTTCGTGTTGTAAATGGTGCCAGAACCTTGGTTTTCAAAGGTAGCTGAAAACTGCATTGGCGCTGATGTTCTCGCTGAACGTGGAGTTGTCTGCATTTCAAAGGAGCAGCTAGATCATTACTTTGTGCGGAATACGCAATAAGGTGCATTTCAGCGCATTGTGTTTTTCTTCCCTATAGCTAACATGTACTTCGTGTTGTAAATGGTGCTGGAATCATGGTTTTCAAAGGTAGCTGAAAACTGCGTTGGCGCTGATGTTCTCGCTGAACGTGGAGTTGTCTGCATTTCAAAGGAGCAGCTAGATCATTACTTTGTGCGGAATACTCAATAAGCTGCATTTCAGCGCATTGTGTTTTTAGACACTGTGTGAGAAATGTGGGATTTCGTTCGAAGCGGGTTTTCCATTGGGAATCAGTTTCACATTCTGAGTTTCTTCCCTATAGCTAACATGTACTTCGTGTTGTAAATGGTGCCAGAACCTTGGTTTTCAAAGGTAGCTGAAAACTGCGTTGGCGCTGATGTTCTCGCTGAACGTGGAGTTGTCTGCATTTCAAAGGAGCAGCTAGATCATTACTTTGTGCGGAATACTCAATAAGCTGCATTTCAGCGCATTGTGTTTTTCTTCCCTATAGCTAACATGTACTTCGTGTTGTAAATGGTGCCAGAATCTTGGTTTTCCAAGGTAGCTGAAAACTGCGTTGGCGCTGATGTTCTCGCTGAACGTGGAGTTGTCTGCATTTCAAAGGAGCAGCTAGATCATTACTTTGTGCGGAATACTCAATAAGCTGCATTTCAGCGCATTGTGTTTTATAGACACTGTGTGAGAAATGTGGGATTTCGTTCGAAGCGGGTTTTCCATTGTGATGCAGTTTCACATTTGAGTTTCTTCCCTATAGCGAACATGTACTTCGTGTTGTAAATGGTGCCAGAACCTTGGTTTTCAAAGGTAGCTGAAAACTGCGTTGGCGCTGATGTTCTCGCTGAACGTGGAGTTGTCTGCATTTCAAAGGAGCAGCTAGATCATTACTTTGTGCGGAATACTCAATAAGCTGCATTTCAGCGCATTGTGTTTTTCTTCCCTATAGCTAACATGTACTTCGTGTTGTAAATGGTGCTGGAATCATGGTTTTCAAAGGTAGCTGAAAACTGCATTGGCGCTGATGTTCTCGCTGAACGTGGAGTTGTCTGCATTTCAAAGGAGCAGCTAGATCATTACTTTGTGCGGAATACTCAATAAGCTGCATTTCAGCGCATTGTGTTTTTCTTCCCTATAACTAACATGTACTTCGTGTTGTAAATGGTGCCAGAACCTTGGTTTTCAAAGGTAGCTGAAAACTGCGTTGGCGCTGATGTTCTCGCTGAACGTGGAGTTGTCTGCATTTCAAAGGAGCAGCTAGATCATTACTTTGTGCGGAATACTCAATAAGCTGCATTTCAGCGCATTGTGTTTTTCTTCCCTATAGCTAACATGTACTTCGTGTTGTAAATGGTGCCAGAACCTTGGTTTTCAAAGGTAGCTGAAAACTGCGTTGGCGCTGATGTTCTCGCTGAACGTGGAGTTGTCTGCATTTCAAAGGAGCAGCTAGATCATTACTTTGTGCGGAATAGTCAATAAGCTGCATTTCAGCGCATTGTGTTTTTCTTCCCTATAGCTAACATGTACTTCGTGTTGTAAATGGTGCCAGAATCTTGGTTTTCAAAGGTAGCTGAAAACTGCGTTGGCGCTGATGTTCTCGCTGAACGTGGAGTTGTCTGCATTTCAAAGGAGCAGCTAGATCATTACTTTGTGCGGAATACTCAATAAGCTGCATTTCAGCGCATTGTGTTTAATAGACACTGTGTGATAAACGTGGGATTTCGTTCGAAGCGGGTTTTCCATTGTGATGCAGTTTCACATTCTGAATTTCTTCCCTAGATCGAACATGTACTTCATGTTATAAATGGTGACAGAACATTGGTTTTCAAAGGTAGCTGAAAACTGCGTTGGCGCTGATGTTCTCGCTGAACGTGGAGTTGTCTGCCTTTCAAAGGAGCAGCTAGATCATTACTTTGTGCGGAATAGTCAATAAGCTGCATTTCAGCGCATTGTGTTTAATAGACACTGTGTGATAAACGTGGGATTTCGTTCGAAGCGGGTTTTCCATTGTGATGCAGTTTCACATTCTGAATTTCTTCCCTAGATCGAACATGTACTTCGTGTTGTAAATGGTGCCAGAACCTTGGTTTTCAAAGGTAGCTGAAAACTGCGTTGGCGCTGATGTTCTCGCTGAACGTGGAGTTGTCTGCATTTCAAAGTAGCAGCTAGATCATTACTTGGTGCGGAATACTCAATAAGCTGCATTTCAGCGCATTGTGTTTTTCTTCCCTATAGCTAACATGCACTTCGTGTTGTAAATTGTGCCAGAACCTTGGTTTTCAAACGTTGCTGAAAACCGCGTTTGCGCTGATGTTCTCGCTGAACGTGGAGTTGTCTGCATTTCAAAGGAGCAGCTAGATCATTACTTTGTGCGGAATACTCAATAAGCTGCATTTCAGCGCATTGTGTTTTTCTTCCCTATAGCGAACATGTACTTCGTGTTGCAAATGGTGCCAGAACCATGGTTTTCAAAGGTAGCTGAAAACTGCGTTGTGCTGATGTTCTCGCTGAAGGTTGAGTTGTCTGCATTTCAAAAGGAGCAGCTAGATCATTACTTTGTGCGGAACACTCAATAAGCTGCATTTCAGCGCATTGTGTTTTATAGACACTGTGTGAGAATTGTGGGATTTCGTTCAAAGCGGGTTTTCCATTGTGATGCAGTTTCACATTCTGAATTTCTTCCCTAGAGCGAACATGTACTTCGTGTTGTAAATGGTGCCAGAACCTTGGTTTTCAAAGGTAGCTGAAAACTGCGTTGGCGCTGATGTTCTCGCTGAACGTGGAGTTGTCTGCATTTCAAAGGAGCAGCTAGATCATTACTTTGTGCGGAATACTCAATAAGCTGCATTTCAGCGCATTGTGTTTTTCTTCCCTATAGCTAACATGTACTTCGTGTTGTAAATGGTGCCAGAATCTTGGTTTTCAAAGGTAGCTGAAAACTGCGTTGGCGCTGATGTTCTCGCTGAACGTGGAGTTGTCTGCATTTCAAAGGAGCAGCTAGATCATTACTTTGTGCGGAATACTGCATAAGCTGCATTTCAGCGCATTGTGGTTTTCTTCCCTATAGCTAACATGTACTTCGTGTTGTAAATGGTGCCAGAACCTTGGTTTTCAAAGGTAGCTGAAAACTGCGTTGGCTCTGATGTTCTCGCTGAATGTGGAGTTGTCTGCATTTCAAAGGAGCAGCTACATCATTACTTTGTGCGGAATACTCAATAAGCTGCATTTCAGCGCATTGTGTTTTTCTTCCCTATAGCTAACCTGTACTTCATGTTGTAAATGGTGCCAGAAGCTTGGTTTTCAAAGGTACCTGAAAACTGCGTTGGCGCTGATGTTCTCGCTGAACGTGGAGTTGTCTGCATTTCAAAGGAGCAGCTAGATCATTACTTTGTGCGGAATACTCAATAAGCTGCATTTCAGCGCATTGTGTTTAATAGACACTGTGTGAGAAACGTGGGATTTCGTTCGAAGCGGGTTTTCCATTGTGATGCAGTTTCACATTCTGATTTCTTCCTATAGCGAACATGTACTTCGTGTTGTAAATGGTGCCAGAACCTTGGTTTTCAAAGGTAGCTGAAAACTGCGTTGGCGCTGATGTTCTCGCTGAACGTGGAGTTGTCTGCATTTCAAAGGAGCAGCTACATCATTACTTTGTGCGGAATACTCAATAAGCTGCATTTCAGCGCATTGTGTTTTTCTTCCCTATAGCTAACCTGTACTTCATGTTGTAAATGGTGCCAGAAGCTTGGTTTTCAAAGGTACCTGAAAACTGCGTTGGCGCTGATGTTCTCGCTGAACGTGGAGTTGTCTGCATTTCAAAGGAGCAGCTAGATCATTACTTTGTGCGGAATACTCAATAAGCTGCATTTCAGCGCATTGTGTTTTATAGACACTGTGTGAGAAATGTGGGATTTCGTTCGAAGCGGGTTTTCCATTGTGATGCAGTTTCACATTCTGAGTTTCTTCCCTGATCGAACATGTACTTCGTGTTGTAAATGGTGCCAGAACCTTGGTTTTCAAAGGTAGCTGAAAACTGCGTTGGCGCTGATGTTCTCGCTGAACGTGGAGTTGTCTGCATTTCAAAGGAGCAGCTAGATCATTACTTTGTGCGGAATACTCAATAAGCTGCATTTCAGCGCATTGTGTTTTATAGACGCTGTGTGAGAAATGAGGGATTTCGTTCGAAGCGGGTTTTGCATTGTGAAGCAGTTTCACATTCTGAGTTTCTTACCTATAGCTACCATGGACTTCGTGTTGTAAATGGTGCCAGAACCTTGGTTTTCAAAGGTAGCTGAAAACTGCGTTGGCGCTGATGTTCTCGCTGAACGTGGAGTTGTCTGCATTTCAAAGGAGCAGCTAGATCATTACTTTGTGCGGAATACTCAATAAGCTGCATTTCAGCGCATTGTGTTTTTCTTCCCTATAGCTAACATGTACTTCGTGTTGTAAATGGTGCCAGAACCTTGGTTTTCAAAGGTAGCTGAAAACTGCGTTGGCGCTGATGTTCTTGCTGAACGTGGAGTTGTCTGCAATTCAAAGGAGCAGCTAGATCATTACTTTGTGCGGAATACTCAATAAGCTGCAACTCAGCGCATTGTGTTTTCTAGACACTGTGTGAGAAATGTGGGATTTCGTTCGAAGCGTGTTTTCCATTGTGATGCAGTTTCACATTCTGAGTTTCTTCCCTCGATCGAACATGTACTTCGTGTTGTAAATGGGGCCAGAAGCTTGGTTTTCAAAGGTAGCTGAAAACTGCGTTGGCGCTGATGTTCTCGCTGAACGTGGAGTTGTCTGCATTTCAAAGGAGCAGCTAGATCATTACTTTGTGCGGAATACTCAATAAGCTGCATTTCAGCGCATTGTGTTTTATAGACACTGTGTGAGAAATGTGGGATTTCGTTCGAAGCGGGTTTTCCATTGTGATGCAGTTTCACATTCTGAGTTTCTTCCCTATAGCGAACATGTACTTCGTGTTGTAAATGGTGCCAGAAGCTTGGTTTTCAAAGGTAGCTGAAAACTGCGTTGGCGCTGATGTTCTCGCTGAACGTGGAGTTGTCTGCATTTCAAAGGAGCAGCTAGATCATTACTTTGTGCGGAATACTCAATAAGCTGCATTTCAGCGCATTGTGTTTTTCTTCCCTATAGCTAACATGTACTTCGTGTTGTAAATGGTGCCAGAACCTTGGTTTTCAAAGGTAGCTGAAAACTGCGTTGGCGCTGATGTTCTCGCTGAACGTGGAGTTGTCTGCATTTCAAAGGAGCAGCTAGATCATTACTTTGTGCGGAATACTCAATAAGCTGCATTTCAGCGCATTGTGTTTTATAGACACTGTGTGAGAAACGTGGGATTTCGTTCGAAGCGGGTTTTCCATTGTGATGCAGTTTCACATTCTGAATTTCTTCCCTATATCGAACATGTACTTCGTGTTGTAAATGGTGCCAGAACCTTGGTTTTCAAAGGTAGCTGAAAACTGCGTTGGCGCTGATGTTCTCGCTGAACGTGGAGTTGTCTGCATTTCAAAGGAGCAGCTAGATCATTACTTTGTGCGGAATACTCAATAAGCTGCATTTCAGCGCATTGTGTTTTTCTTCCCTATAGCTAACATGTACTTCGTGTTGTAAATGGTGCCAGAACCTTGGTTTTCAAAGGTAGCTGAAAACTGCGTTGGCGCTGATGTTCCTGCTGAACGTGGAGTTGTCTGCATTTCAAAGGAGCAGCTAGATCATTACTTTGTGCGGAATACTCAATAAGCTGCATTTCAGCGCATTGTGTTTTTCTTCCCTATAGCGAACATGTACTTCGTGTTGTAAATGGTGCCAGAACCTTGGTTTTCAAAGGTAGCTGAAAACTGCGTTGGTGTAATATTTTCGCTGAACGTGGAGTTGTCTGCATTTCAAAGGAGCAGCTAGATCATTACTTTGTGCGGAATACTCAATAAGCTGCATTTCAGCGCATTGTGTTTTATAGACACTGTGTGAGTAATGTGGGATTTCGTTCGAAGCGGGTTTTCCATTGTGAAGCAGTTTCACATTCTGAGTTTCTTCCCTATAGCGAACATGTACTTCGTGTTGTAAATGGTGCCAGAACCTTGGTTTTCAAAGGTAGCTGAAAACTGCGTTGGCGCTGATGTTCTCGCTGAACGTGGAGTTGTCTGTATTTCAAAGGAGCAGCTAGATCATTACTTTGTGCGGAATACTCAATAAGCTGCATTTCAGCGCATTGTGTTTTTCTTCCCTATAGCTAACATGTACTTCGTGTTGTAAATGGTGCCAGAACCTTGGTTTTCAAAGGTAGCTGAAAACTGAGTTGGCGCTGATGTTCTCGCTGAACGTGGAGTTGTCTGCATTTCAAAGGAGCAGCTAGATCATTACTTTGTGCGGAATACTCAATAAGCTGCATTTCAGCGCATTGTGTTTTTCTTCCCTATAGCTAACATGTACTTCGTGTTGTAAATGGTGCCAGAACCTTGGTTTTCAAAGGTAGCTGAAAACTGCGTTGGCGCTGATGTTCTCGCTGAACGTGGAGTTGTCTGCATTTCAAAGGAGCAACTAGATCATTACTTTGTGCGGAATACTCAATAAGCTGCATTTCAGCGAATTGTGTTTTATAGAGAATGTGTGAGAAATGTGGGATTTCGTGCGAAGCGGGTTTTCCATTGTGATGCAGTTTCACATTCTGAGTTTCTTCCCTATAGCGAACATGTACTTCGTGTTGTAAATGGTGCCAGAACCTTGGTTTTCAAAGGTAGCTGAAAACTGCGTTGGCGCTGATGTTCTCGCTGAACGTGGAGTTGTCTGCATTTCAAAGGAGCAGCTAGATCATTACTTTGTGCGGAATACTCAATAAGCTGCATTTCAGCGCATTGTGTTTTATAGACACTGTGTGAGAAATGTGGGATTTCGTTCGAAGCGGGTTTTCCATTGTGATGCAGTTTCACATTCTGAGTTTCTTCCCTATAGCTAACATGTACTTCGTGTTGTAAATGGTGCCAGAACCTTGGTTTTCAAAGGTAGCTGAAAACTGCGTTGGCGCTGATGTTCTCGCTGAACGTGGAGTTGTCTGCATTTCAAAGGAGCAGCTAGATCATTACTTTGTGCGGAATACTCAATAAGCTGCATTTCAGCGCATTGTGTTTTTCTTCCCTATAGCTAACATGTACTTCGTGTTGTAAATGGTGCCAGAACCTTGGTTTCAAAGGTAGCTGAAAACTGCGTTGGCGCTGATGTTCTCGCTGAACGTGGAGTTGTCTGCATTTCAAAGGAGCAGCTAGATCATTACTTTGTGCGGAATACTCAATAAGCTGCATTTCAGCGCATTGTGTTTTTCTTCCCTATAGCGAACATGTACTTCGTGTTGTAAATGGTGCCAGAACCTTGGTTTTCAAAGGTAGCTGAAAACTGCGTTGGCGCTGATGTTCTCGCTGAACGTGGAGTTGTCTGCATTTCAAAGGAGCAGCTAGATCATTACTTTGTGCGGAATACTCAATAAGCTGCATTTCAGCGCATTGTGTTTTATAGACACTGTGTGAGAAATGTGGGATTTCGTTCGAAGCGGGTTTTCCATTGTGAAGCAGTTTCACATTCTGAGTTTCTTCCCTATAGCGAACATGTACTTCGTGTTGTAAATGGTGCCAGAACCTTGGTTTTCAAAGGTAGCTGAAAACTGCGTTGGCGCTGATGTTCTCGCTGAACGTGGAGTTGTCTGCATTTCAAAGGAGCAGCTAGATCATTACTTTGTGCGGAATACTCAATAAGCTGCATTTCAGCGCATTGTGTTTTTCTTCCCTATAGCTAACATGTACTTCGTGTTGTAAATGGTGCCAGAACCTTGGTTTTCAAAGGTAGCTGAAAACTGCGTTGGCGCTGATGTTCTCGCTGAACGTGGAGTTGTCTGCATTTCAAAGGAGCAGCTAGATCATTACTTTGTGCGGAATACTCAATAAGCTGCATTTCAGCGCATTGTGTTTATAGACACTGTGTGAGAAAGTGGGATTTCGTTCGAAGCGGTTTTCCATTGTGATGCAGTTTCACATTCTGATTTCTTCCCTAGCGAACATGTACTTCGTGTTGTAAATGGTGCCAGAACCTTGGTTTTCAAAGGTAGCTGAAAACTGCGTTGGCGCTGATGTTCTCGCTGAACGTGGAGTTGTCTGCATTTCAAAGGAGCAGCTAGATCATTACTTTGTGCGGAATACTCAATAAGCTGCATTTCAGCGCATTGTGTTTTTCTTCCCTATAGCTAACATGTACTTCGTGTTGTAAATGGTGCCAGAACCTTGGTTTTCAAAGGTAGCTGAAAACTGCGTTGGCGCTGATGTTCTCGCTGAACGTGGAGTTGTCTGCATTTCAAAGGAGCAGCTAGATCATTACTTTGTGCGGAATACTCAATAAGCTGCATTTCAGCGCATTGTGTTTTTCTTCCCTATAGCTAACATGTACTTCGTGTTGAAAATTGAGCGAGAACTTTGGTTTTCAAAGGTAGCTGAAAACTGCGTTGGCGCTGATGTTCTCGCTGAACGTGGAGTTGTCTGCATTTCAAAGGAGCAGCTAGATCATTACTTTGTGCGGAATACTCAATAAGCTGCATTTCAGCGCATTGTGTTTTATAGACACTGTGTGAGAAATGTGGGATTTCGTTCGAAGCGGGTTTTCCATTGTGAAGCAGTTTCACATTCTGAGTTTCTTCCCTATAGCGAACATGTACTTCGTGTTGTAAATGGTGCCAGAACCTTGGTTTTCAAAGGTAGCTGAAAACTGCGTTGGCGCTGATGTTCTCGCTGAACGTGGAGTTGTCTGCATTTCAAAGGAGCAGCTAGATCATTACTTTGTGCGGAATACTCAATAAGCTGCATTTCAGCGCATTGTGTTTTTCTTCCCTATAGCTAACATGTACTTCGTGTTGTAAATGGTGCCAGAACCTTGGTTTTCAAAGGTAGCTGAAAACTGCGTTGGCGCTGATGTTCTCGCTGAACGTGGAGTTGTCTGCATTTCAAAGGAGCAGCTAGATCATTACTTTGTGCGGAATACTCAATAAGCTGCATTTCAGCGCATTGTGTTTTTCTTCCCTATAGCGAACATGTACTTCGTGTTGTAAATGGTGCCAGAACCTTGGTTTTCAAAGGTAGCTGAAAACTGCGTTGGCGCTGATGTTCTCGCTGAACGTGGAGTTGTCTGCATTTCAAAGGAGCAGCTAGATCATTACTTTGTGCGGAATACTCAATAAGCTGCATTTCAGCCATTGTGTTTTAGACACTGTGTGAGAAATGTGGGATTTCGTTCGAAGCGGGTTTTCCATTGTGATGCAGTTTCACATTCTGAGTTCCTTCCCTATAGCGAACATGTACTTCGTGTTGTAAATGGTGCCAGAACCTTGGTTTTCAAAGGTAGCTGAAAACTGCGTTGGCGCTGATGTTCTCGCTGAACGTGGAGTTGTCTGCATTTCAAAGGAGCAGCTAGATCATTACTTTGTGCGGAATACTCAATAAGCTGCATTTCAGCGCATTGTGTTTTATAGACACTGTGTGAGAAATGTGGGATTTCGTTCGAAGCGGGTTTTCCATTGTGAAGCAGTTTCACATTCTGAGTTTCTTCCCTATAGCTAACATGTACTTCGTGTTGTAAATGGTGCCAGAACCTTGGTTTTCAAAGGTAGCTGAAAACTGCGTTGGCGCTGATGTTCTCGCTGAACGTGGAGTTGTCTGCATTTCAAAGGAGCAGCTAGATCATTACTTTGTGCGGAATACTCAATAAGCTGCATTTCTGCGCATTGTGTTTTTCTTCCCTATAGCTAACATGTACTTCGTGTTGTAAATGGTGCCAGAACCTTGGTTTTCAAAGGTAGCTGAAAACTGCGTTGGCGCTGATGTTCTCGCTGAACGTGGAGTTGTCTGCATTTCAAAGGAGCAGCTAGATCATTACTTTGTGCGGAATACTCAATAAGCTGCATTTCAGCGCATTGTGTTTTTCTTCCCTATAGCGAACATGTACTTCGTGTTGTAAATGGTGCCAGAACCTTGGTTTTCAAAGGTAGCTGAAAACTGCGTTGGCGCTGATGTTCTCGCTGAACGTGGAGTTGTCTGCATTTCAAAGGAGCAGCTAGATCATTACTTTGTGCGGAATACTCAATAAGCTGCATTTCAGCGCATTGTGTTTTATAGACACTGTGTGAGAAATGTGGGATTTCGTTCGAAGCGGGTTTTCCATTGTGAAGCAGTTTCACATTCTGAGTTTCTTCCCTATAGCGAACATGTACTTCGTGTTGTAAATGGTGCCAGAACCTTGGTTTTCAAAGGTAGCTGAAAACTGCGTTGGCGCTGATGTTCTCGCTGAACGTGGAGTTGTCTGCATTTCAAAGGAGCAGCTAGATCATTACTTTGTGCGGAATACTCAATAAGCTGCATTTCAGCGCATTGTGTTTTTCTTCCCTATAGCGAACATGTACTTCGTGTTGTAAATGGTGCCAGAACCTTGGTTTTCAAAGGTAGCTGAAAACTGCGTTGGCGCTGATGTTCTCGCTGAACGTGGAGTTGTCTGCATTTCAAAGGAGCAGCTAGATCATTACTTTGTGCGGAATACTCAATTAGCTGCATTTCAGCGCATTGTGTTTTATAGACACTGTGTGAGAAATGTGGGATTTCGTTCGAAGCGGGTTTTCCATTGTGAAGCAGTTTCACATTCTGAGTTTCTTCCCTATAGCGAACATGTACTTCGTGTTGTAAATGGTGCCAGAACCTTGGTTTTCAAAGGTAGCTGAAAACTGCGTTGGCGCTGATGTTCTCGCTGAACGTGGAGTTGTCTGCATTTCAAAGGAGCAGCTAGATCATTACTTTGTGCGGAATACTCAATAAGCTGCATTTCAGCGCATTGTGTTTTTCTTCCCTATAGCTAACATGTACTTCGTGTTGTAAATGGTGCCAGAACCTTGGTTTTCAAAGGTAGCTGAAAACTGCGTTGGCGCTGATGTTCTCGCTGAACGTGGAGTTGTCTGCATTTCAAAGGAGCAGCTAGATCATTACTTTGTGCGGAATACTCAATAAGCTGCATTTCAGCGCATTGTGTTTTTCTTCCCTATAGCTAACATGTACTTCGTGTTGTAAATGGTGCCAGAACCTTGGTTTTCAAAGGTAGCTGAAAACTGCGTTGGCGCTGATGTTCTCGCTGAACGTGGAGTTGTCTGCATTTCAAAGGAGCAGCTAGATCATTACTTTGTGCGGAATACTCAATAAGCTGCATTTCAGCGCATTGTGTTTATAGCACTGTGTGAGAAATGTGGGATTTCGTTCGAAGCGGGTTTTCCATTGTGATGCAGTTTCACATTCTGAGTTTCTTCCCTATAGCGAACATGTACTTCGTGTTGTAAATGGTGCCAGAACCTTGGTTTTCAAAGGTAGCTGAAAACTGCGTTGGCGCTGATGTTCTCGCTGAACGTGGAGTTGTCTGCATTTCAAAGGAGCAGCTAGATCATTACTTTGTGCGGAATACTCAATAAGCTGCATTTCAGCGCATTGTGTTTTTCTTCCCTATAGCGAACATGTACTTCGTGTTGTAAATGGTGCCAGAACCTTGGTTTTCAAAGGTAGCTGAAAACTGCGTTGGCGCTGATGTTCTCGCTGAACGTGGAGTTGTCTGCATTTCAAAGGAGCAGCTAGATCATTACTTTGTGCGGAATACTCAATAAGCTGCATTTCAGCGCATTGTGTTTTTCTTCCCTATAGCTAACATGTACTTCGTGTTGTAAATGGTGCCAGAAACTTGGTTTTCAAAGGTAGCTGAAAACTGCGTTGGCGCTGATGTTCTCGCTGAACGTGGAGTTGTCTGCATTTCAAAGGAGCAGCTAGATCATTACTTTGTGCGGAATACTCAATAAGCTGCATTTCAGCGCATTGTGTTTTCTAGACACTGTGTGAGAAATGTGGGATTTCGTTCGAAGCGGGTTTTCCATTGTGATGCAGTTTCACATTCTGAGTTTCTTCCCTAGATCGAACATGTACTTCGTGTTGTAAATGGTGCCAGAACCTTGGTTTTCAAAGGTAGCTGAAAACTGCGTTGGCGCTGATGTTCTCGCTGAACGTGGAGTTGTCTGCATTTCAAAGGAGCAGCTAGATCATTACTTTGTGCAGAATACACAATAAGCTGCATTTCAGCGCATTGTGTTTTATAGACACTGTGTGAGAAATGTGGGATTTCGTTCGAAGCGGGTTTTCCATTGTGATGCAGTTTCACATTCTGAGTTTCTTCCCTATAGCTAACATGTACTTCGTGTTGTAAATGGTGCCAGAACCTTGGTTTTCAAAGGTAGCTGAAAACTGCGTTGGCGCTGATGTTCTCGCTGAACGTGGAGTTGTCTGCATTTCAAAGGAGCAGCTAGATCATTACTTTGTGCGGAATACTCAATAAGCTGCATTTCAGCGCATTGTGTTTTTCTTCCCTATAGCGAACATGTACTTCGTGTTGTAAATGGTGCCAGAACCTTGGTTTTCAAAGGTAGCTGAAAACTGCGTTGGCGCTGATGTTCTCGCTGAACGTGGAGTTGTCTGCATTTCAAAGGAGCAGCTAGATCATTACTTTGTGCGGAATACTCAATAAGCTGCATTTCAGCGCATTGTGTTTTTCTTCCCTATAGCGAACATGTACTTCGTGTTGTAAATGGTGCCAGAACCTTGGTTTTCAAAGGTAGCTGAAAACTGCGTTGGCGCTGATGTTCTCGCTGAACGTGGAGTTGTCTGTATTTCAAAGGAGCAGCTAGATCATTACTTTGTGCGGAATACTCAATAAGCTGCATTTCAGCGCATTGTGTTTTATAAGCACTGTGTGAGAAATGTGGGATTTCGTTCGAAGCGGGTTTTCCATTGTGAAGCAGTTTCACATTCTGAGTTCCTTCCCTATAGCGAACATGTACTTCGTGTTGTAAATGGTGCCAGAACCTTGGTTTTCAAAGGTAGCTGAAAACTGCGTTGGCGCTGATGTTCTCGCTGAACGTGGAGTTGTCTGCATTTCAAAGGAGCAGCTAGATCATTACTTTGTGCGGAATACTCAATAAGCTGCATTTCAGCGCATTGTGTTTTTCTTCCATTTGGCTAACATGTACTTCGTGTTGTAAATGGTGCCAGAATCTTGGTTTTCAAAGGTAGCTGAAAACTGCGTTGGCGCTGATGTTCTCGCTGAACGTGGAGTTGTCTGCATTTCAAAGGAGCAGCTAGATCATTACTTTGTGCGGAATACTCAATAAGCTGCATTTCAGCGCATTGTGTTTTCTAGACACTGTGTGAGAAATGTGGGATTTCGTTCGAAGCGGGTTTTCCATTGTGAAGCAGTTTCACATTCTGAGTTCTTCCCTATAGCGAACATGTACTTCGTGTTGTAAATGGTGCCAGAACCTTGGTTTTCAAAGGTAGCTGAAAACTGCGTTGGCGCTGATGTTCTCGCTGAACGTGGAGTTGTCTGCATTTCAAAGGAGCAGCTAGATCATTACTTTGTGCGGAACACTCAATAAGCTGCATTTCAGCGCATTGTGTTTTATAGACACTGTGTGAGAAATGTGGGATTTCGTTCGAAGCGGGTTTTCCATTGTGATGCAGTTTCACATTCTGAGTTTCTTCCCTATAGCTAACATGTACTTCGTGTTGTAAATGGTGCCAGAACCTTGGTTTTCAAAGGTAGCTGAAAACTGCTTGGTGTTATTGTTCTCGCTGAACGTGGAGTTGTCTGCATTTCAAAGGAGCAGCTAGATCATTACTTTGTGCGGAATACTCAATAAGCTGCATTTCAGCGCATTGTGTTTTTCTTCCCTATAGCTAACATGTACTTCGTGTTGTAAATGGTGCCAGAACCTTGGTTTTCAAAGGTAGCTGAAAACTGCGTTGGCGCTGATGTTCTCGCTGAACGTGGAGTTGTCTGCATTTCAAAGGAGCAGCTAGATCATTACTTTGTGCGGAATACTCAATAAGCTGCATTTCAGCGCATTGTGTTTTTCTTCCCTATAGCGAACATGTACTTCGTGTTGTAAATGGTGCCAGAACCTTGGTTTTCAAAGGTAGCTGAAAACTGCGTTGTGCTGATGTTCTCGCTGAACGTGGAGTTGTCTGCATTTCAAAGGAGCAGCTAGATCATTACTTTGTGCGGAATACTCAATAAGCTGCATTTCAGCGCATTGTGTTTAATAGGCACTGTGTGAGAAATGTGGGATTTCTTTCGAAGCGGGTTTTCTATTGTGATGCAGTTTCACATTCTGAGTTTCTTCCCTATAGCTAACATGTACTTCGTGTTGTAAATGGTGCCAGAACCTTGGTTTTCAAAGGTAGCTGAAAACTGCGTTGGCGCTGATGTTCTCACTGAACGTGGAGTTGTCTGCATTTCAAAGGAGCAGCTAGATCATTACTTTGTGCGGAATACTCAATAAGCTGCATTTCAGCGCATTGTGTTTTTCTTCCCTATAGCTAACATGTACTTCGTGTTGTAAATTGAGCGAGAACCTTGGTTTTCAAAGGTAGCTGAAAACTGCGTTGGCGCTGATGTTCTCGCTGAACGTGGAGTTGTCTGCATTTCAAAGGAGCAGCTAGATCATTACTTTGTGCGGAATACTCAATAAGCTGCATTTCAGCGCATTGTGTTTATAGACACTGTGTGAGAAATGTGGGATTTCGTTCGAAGCGGGTTTTCCATTGTGAAGCAGTTTCACATTCTGAGTTTCTTCCCTATAGCAAACATGTACTTCGTGTTGTAAATGGTGCCAGAACCTTGGTTTTCAAAGGTAGCTGAAAACTGCGTTGGCGCTGATGTTCTCGCTGAACGTGGAGTTGTCTGCATTTCAAAGGAGCAGCTAGATCATTACTTTGTGCGGAATACACAATAAGCTGCATTTCAGCGCATTGTACTTCGTGTTTAAATGGTGCCAGAATCTTGGTTTTCAAAGGTAGCTGAAAACTGCGTTGGCGCTGATGTTCTCGCTGAACGTGGAGTTGTCTGCATTTCAAAGGAGCAGCTAGATCATTACTTTGTGCGGAATACTCAATAAGCTGCATTTCAGCGCATTGTGTTTTTCTTCCCTATAGCTAACATGTACTTCGTGTTGTAAATGGTGCCAGAACCTTGGTTTTCAAAGGTAGCTGAAAACTGCGTTGGCGCTGATGTTCTCGCTGAACGTGGAGTTGTCTGCATTTCAAAGGAGCAGCTAGATCATTACTTTGTGCGGAATACTCAATAAGCTGCATTTCAGCGCATTGTGTTTTTCTTCCCTATAGCTAACATGTACTTCGTGTTGTAAATGGTGCCAGAACCTTGGTTTTCAAAGGTAGCTGAAAACTGCGTTGGCGCTGATGTTCTCGCTGAACGTGGAGTTGTCTGCATTTCAAAGGAGCAGCTAGATCATTACTTTGTGCGGAATACTCAATAAGCTGCATTTCAGCGCATTGTGTTTATAGACACTGTGTGAGAAATGTGGGATTTCGTTCGAAGCGGGTTTTCCATTGTGATGCAGTTTCACATTCTGAGTTTCTTCCCTATAGCGAACATGTACTTCGTGTTGTAAATGGTGCCAGAACCTTGGTTTTCAAAGGTAGCTGAAAACTGCGTTGGCGCTGATGTTCTCGCTGAACGTGGAGTTGTCTGCATTTCAAAGGAGCAGCTAGATCATTACTTTGTGCGGAATACTCAATAAGCTGCATTTCAGCGCATTGTGTTTTTCTTCCCTATAGCTAACATGTACTTCGTGTTGTAAATGGTGCCAGAACCTTGGTTTTCAAAGGTAGCTGAAAACTGCGTTGGCGCTGATGTTCTCGCTGAACGTGGAGTTGTCTGCATTTCAAAGGAGCAGCTAGATCATTACTTTGTGCGGAATACTCAATAAGCTGCATTTCAGCGCATTGTGTTTATAGACACTGTGTGAGAAACGTGGGATTTCGTTCGAAGCGGGTTTTCCATTGTGATGCAGTTTCACATTCTGAATTTCTTCCCTAGAGCGAACATGTACTTCGTGTTGTAAATGGTGCCAGAACCTTGGTTTTCAAAGGTAGCTGAAAACTGCGTTGGCGCTGATGTTCCTGCTGAACGTGGAGTTGTCTGCATTTCAAAGGAGCAGCTAGATCATTACTTTGTGCGGAATACTCAATAAGCTGCATTTCAGCGCATTGTGTTTTTCTTCCCTATAGCGAACATGTACTTCGTGTTGTAAATGGTGCCAGAACCTTGGTTTTCAAAGGTAGCTGAAAACTGCGTTGGCGCTGATGTTCTCGCTGAACGTGGAGTTGTCTGCATTTCAAAGGAGCAGCTAGATCATTACTTTGTGCGGAATACTCAATAAGCTGCATTTCAGCGCATTGTGTTTTATAGCACTGTGTGAGAAATGTGGGATTTCGTTCGAAGCGGGTTTTCTATTGTGAAGCAGTTTCACATTCTGAGTTTCTTCCCTATAGCTAACATGTACTTCGTGTTGTAAATGGTGCCAGAACCTTGGTTTTCAAAGGTAGCTGAAAACTGCGTTGGCGCTGATGTTCTCGCTGAACGTGGAGTTGTCTGCATTTCAAAGGAGCAGCTAGATCATTACTTTGTGCGGAATACTCAAAAGCTGCATTTCAGCGCATTGTGTTTGCTTCCCTATAGCTAACATGTACTTCGTGTTGTAAATGGTGCCAGAACCTTGGTTTTCAAAGGTAGCTGAAAACTGCGTTGGCGCTGATGTTCTCGCTGAACGTGGAGTTGTCTGCATTTCAAAGGAGCAGCTAGATCATTACTTTGTGCGGAATACTCAATAAGCTGCATTTCAGCGCATTGTGTTTATAGACACTGTGTGAGAAACGTGGGATTTCGTTCGAAGCGGGTTTTCCATTGTGATGCAGTTTCACATTCTGAGTTTCTTCCCTATAGCGAACATGTACTTCGTGTTGTAAATGGTGCCAGAACCTTGGTTTTCAAAGGTAGCTGAAAACTGCGTTGGCGCTGATGTTCTCGCTGAACGTGGAGTTGTCTGCATTTCAAAGGAGCAGCTAGATCATTACTTTGTGCGGAATACTCAATAAGCTGCATTTCAGCGCATTGTGTTTTTCTTCCCTATAGCTAACATGTACTTCGTGTTGTAAATGGTGCCAGAACCTTGGTTTTCAAAGGTAGCTGAAAACTGCGTTGGCGCTGATGTTCTCGCTGAACGTGGAGTTGTCTGCATTTCAAAGGAGCAGCTAGATCATTACTTTGTGCGGAATACTCAATAAGCTGCATTTCAGCGCATTGTGTTTTTCTTCCCTATAGCTAACATGTACTTCGTGTTGTAAATGGTGCCAGAACCTTGGTTTTCAAAGGTAGCTGAAAACTGCGTTGGCGCTGATGTTCTCGCTGAACGTGGAGTTGTCTGCATTTCAAAGGAGCAGCTAGATCATTACTTTGTGCGGAATACTCAATAAGCTGCATTTCAGCGCATTGTGTTTTTCTTCCCTATAGCTAACATGTACTTCGTGTTGTAAATGGTGCCAGAACCTTGGTTTTCAAAGGTAGCTGAAAACTGCGTTGGCGCTGATGTTCTCGCTGAACGTGGAGTTGTCTGCATTTCAAAGGAGCAGCTAGATCATTACTTTGTGCGGAATACTCAATAAGCTGCATTTCAGCGCATTGTGTTTTTCTTCCCTATAGCGTAACATGTACTTCGTGTTGTAAATGGTGCCAGAACCTTGGTTTTCAAAGGTAGCTGAAAACTGCGTTGGCGCTGATGTTCTCGCTGAACGTGGAGTTGTCTGCATTTCAAAGGAGCAGCTAGATCATTACTTTGTGCGGAATAGTCAATAAGCTGCATTTCAGCGCATTGTGTTTAATAGACACTGTGTGAGAAACGTGGGATTTCGTTCGAAGCGGGTTTTCCATTGTGATGCAGTTTCACATTCTGAATTTCTTCCCTAGATCGAACATGTACTTCGTGTTGTAAATGGTGCCAGAACCTTGGTTTTCAAAGGTAGCTGAAAACTGCGTTGGCGCTGATGTTCTCGCTGAACGTGGAGTTGTCTGCATTTCAAAGGAGCAGCTAGATCATTACTTTGTGCGGAATACTCAATAAGCTGCATTTCAGCGCATTGTGTTTATAGACACTGTGTGAGAAAGTGGGATTTCTTCGAAGCGGGTTTTCCATTGTGATGCAGTTTCACATTCTGAGTTTCTTCCCTAGCGAACATGTACTTCGTGTTGTAAATGGTGCCAGAACCTTGGTTTTCAAAGGTAGCTGAAAACTGCGTTGGCGCTGATGTTCTCGCTGAACGTGGAGTTGTCTGCATTTCAAAGGAGCAGCTAGATCATTACTTTGTGCGGAATACTCAATAAGCTGCATTTCAGCGCATTGTGTTTTTCTTCCCTATAGCTAACATGTACTTCGTGTTGTAAATGGTGCCAGAACCTTGGTTTTCAAAGGTAGCTGAAAACTGCGTTGGCGCTGATGTTCTCGCTGAACGTGGAGTTGTCTGCATTTCAAAGGAGCAGCTAGATCATTACTTTGTGCGGAATACTCAATAAGCTGCATTTCAGCGCATTGTGTTTATAGACACTGTGTGAGAAACGTGGGATTTCGTTCGAAGCTGGTTTTCCATTGTGATGCAGTTTCACATTCTGAATTTCTTCCCTAGATCGAACATGTACTTCGTGTTGTAAATGGTGCCAGAACCTTGGTTTTCAAAGGTAGCTGAAAACTGCGTTGGCGCTGATGTTCTCGCTGAACGTGGAGTTGTCTGCATTTCAAAGGAGCAGCTAGATCATTACTTTGTGCGGAATACTCAATAAGCTGCATTTCAGCGCATTGTGTTTTTCTTCCCTATAGCTAACATGTACTTCGTGTTGTAAATGGTGCCAGAACCTTGGTTTTCAAAGGTAGCTGAAAACTGCGTTGGCGCTGATGTTCTCGCTGAACGTGGAGTTGTCTGCATTTCAAAGGAGCAGCTAGATCATTACTTTGTGCGGAATACTCAATAAGCTGCATTTCAGCGCATTGTGTTTTTCTTCCCTATAGCGAACATGTACTTCGTGTTGTAAATGGTGCCAGAACCTTGGTTTTCAAAGGTAGCTGAAAACTGTGTTGGTGTTGATGTTCTCGTTGAACGTGGAGTTGACTGCATTTCAAAGGAGCAGCTAGATCATTACTTTGTGCGGAATACTCAATAAGCTGCATTTCAGCGCATTGTGTTTTATAAGCACTGTGTGAGAAATGTGGGATTTCGTTCGAAGCGGGTTTTCCATTGTGAAGCAGTTTCACATTCTGAGTTCCTTCCCTATAGCGAACATGTACTTCGTGTTGTAAATGGTGCCAGAACCTTGGTTTTCAAAGGTAGCTGAAAACTGCGTTGGCGCTGATGTTCTCGCTGAACGTGGAGTTGTCTGCATTTCAAAGGAGCAGCTAGATCATTACTTTGTGCGGAATACTCAATAAGCTGCATTTCAGCGCATTGTGTTTTTCTTCCCTATAGCTAACATGTACTTCGTGTTGTAAATGGTGCCAGAAGCTTGGTTTTCAAAGGTAGCTGAAAACTGCGTTGGCGCTGATGTTCTCGCTGAACGTGGAGTTGTCTGCATTTCAAAGGAGCAGCTAGATCATTTCTTTGTGCGGAACAATCAATAAGCTGCATTTCAGCGCATTGTGTTTTCTAGACACTGTGTGAGAAATGTGGGATTTCGTTCGAAGCGGGTTTTCCATTGTGAATCAGTTTCACATTCTGAGTTTCTTCCCTATAGCGAACATGTACTTCGTGTTGTAAATGGTGCCAGAAGCTTGGTTTTCAAAGGTAGCTGAAAACTGCGTTGGCGCTGATGTTCTCGCTGAACGTGGAGTTGTCTGCATTTCAAAGGAGCAGCTAGATCATTACTTTGTGCGGAACACTCAATAAGCTGCATCAGGCATTTTGTTTTATAAACACTGTGTGAGAAATGTGGGATTTCGTTCGAAGCGGGTTTTCCATTGTGAGCAGTTTCACATTCTGAGTTTCTTCCCTATAGCGAACATGTACTTCGTGTTGTAAATGGTGCCAGAACCTTGGTTTTCAAAGGTAGCTGAAAACTGCGTTGGCGCTGATGTTCTCGCTGAACGTGGAGTTGTCTGCATTTCAAAGGAGCAGCTAGATCATTACTTTGTGCGGAATACTCAATAAGCTGCATTTCAGCGCATTGTGTTTTTCTTCCCTATAGCTAACATGTACTTCGTGTTGTAAATGGTGCCAGAACCTTGGTTTTCAAAGGTAGCTGAAAACTGCGTTGGCGCTGATGTTCTCGCTGAACGTGGAGTTGTCTGCATTTCAAAGGAGCAGCTAGATCATTACTTTGTGCGGAATACTCAATAAGCTGCATTTCAGCGCATTGTGTTTAATAGACACTGTGTGAGAAACGTGGGATTTCGTTCGAAGCGGGTTTTCCATTGTGATGCAGTTTCACATTCTGAGTTTCTTCCCTATAGCGAACATGTACTTCGTGTTGTAAATGGTGCCAGAACTTGGTTTTCAAAGGTAGCTGAAAACTGCGTTGGCGCTGATGTTCTCGCTGAACGTGGAGTTGTCTGCATTTCAAAGGAGCAGCTAGATCATTACTTTGTGCAGAACACTCAATAAGCTGCATTTCAGCGCATTGTGTTTTTTCTTCCCTATAGCTAACATGTACTTCATGTTGTAAATGGTGCCAGAACCTTGGTTTTCAAAGGTAGCTGAAAACTGCATTGGCGCTGATGTTCTCGCTGAACGTGGAGTTGTCTGCATTTCAAAGGAGCAGCTAGATCATTACTTTGTGCGGAATACTCAATAAGCTGCATTTCAGCGCATTGTGTTTTTCTTCCCTATAGCTAACATGTACTTCGTGTTGTAAATGGTGCCAGAACCTTGGTTTTCAAAGGTAGCTGAAAACTGCGTTGGCGCTGATGTTCTCGCTGAACGTGGAGTTGTCTGTATTTCAAAGGAGCAGCTAGATCATTACTTTGTGCGGAATACACAATAAGCTGCATTTCAGCGCATTGTACTTCGTGTTTAAATGGTGCCAGAATCTTGGTTTTCAAAGGTAGCTGAAAACTGCGTTGGCGCTGATGTTCTCGCTGAACGTGGAGTTGTCTGCATTTCAAAGGAGCAGCTAGATCATTACTTTGTGCGGAATACTCAATAAGCTGCATTTCAGCGCATTGTGTTTTTCTTCCCTATAGCGAACATGTACTTCGTGTTGTAAATGGTGCCAGAACCTTGGTTTTCAAAGGTAGCTGAAAACTGCGTTGGCGCTGATGTTCTCGCTGAACGTGGAGTTGTCTGCATTTCAAAGGAGCAGCTAGATCATTACTTTGTGCGGAATACTCAATAAGCTGCATTTCAGCGCATTGTGTTTATAGCACTGTGTGAGAAATGTGGGATTTCGTTCGAAGCGGGTTTTCTATTGTGATGCAGTTTCACATTCTGAGTTTCTTCCCTATAGCGAACATGTACTTCGTGTTGTAAATGGTGCCAGAACCTTGGTTTTCAAAGGTAGCTGAAAACTGCGTTGGCGCTGATGTTCTCGCTGAACGTGGAGTTGTCTGCATTTCAAAGGAGCAGCTAGATCATTACTTTGTGCGGAATACTCAATAAGCTGCATTTCAGCGCATTGTGTTTTTCTTCCCTATAGCTAACATGTACTTCGTGTTGTAAATGGTGCCGGAACCTTGGTTTTCAAAGGTAGCTGAAAACTGCGTTGGCGCTGATGTTCTCGCTGAACGTGGAGTTGTCTGCATTTCAAAGGAGCAGCTAGATCATTACTTTGTGCGGAATACTCATTCAGCTGCAATTCAGCGCATTGTGTTTTCTAGACACTGTGTGAGAAATGTGGGATTTCGTTCGAAGCGGGTTTTCCATTGTGATGCAGTTTCACATTCTGAGTTTCTTCCCTAGATCGAACATGTACTTCGTGTTGTAAATGGTGCCAGAAGCTTGGTTTTCAAAGGTAGCTGAAAACTGCGTTGGCGCTGATGTTCTCGCTGAACGTGGAGTTGTCTGCATTTCAAAGGAGCAGCTAGATCATTACTTTGTGCGGAACACTCAATAAGCTGCATTTCAGCGCATTGTGTTTTATAGACACTGTGTGAGAAATGTGGGATTTCGTTCGAAGCGGGTTTTCCATTGTGATGCAGTTTCACATTCTGATTTCTTCCCTATAGCGAACATGTACTTCGTGTTGTAAATGGTGCCAGAACCTTGGTTTTCAAAGGTAGCTGAAAACTGCGTTGGCGCTGATGTTCTCGCTGAATGTGGAGTTGTCTGCATTTCAAAGGAGCAGCTAGATCATTACTTTGTGCGGAATACTCAATAAGCTGCATTTCAGCGCATTGTGTTTTTCTTCCCTATAGCTAACATGTACTTCGTGTTGTAAATGGTGCCAGAATCTTGGTTTTCAAAGGTAGCTGAAAACTGCGTTGGCTGCTGATGTTCTCGCTGAACGTGGAGTTGTCTGCATTTCAAAGGAGCAGCTAGATCATTACTTTGTGCGGAATACTCAATAAGCTGCATTTCCGCGCATTGTGTTTTTCTTCCCTAGATCGAACATGTACTTCGTGTTGTAAATGGTGCCAGAACCTTGGTTTTCAAAGGTAGCTGAAAACTGCGTTGGCGCTGATGTTCTCGCTGAACGTGGAGTTGTCTGCATTTCAAAGGAGCAGCTAGATCATTACTTTGTGCGGAATACTCAATAAGCTGCATTTCAGTGCATTGTGTTTCAAGACACTGTGTGAGAAATGTGGGATTTTTTTCGAAGCGCGTTTTCCATTGTGAAGCAGTTTCACATTCTGAGTTTCTTCCCTATAGCGAACATGTACTCGTGTTGTAAATGGTGCCAGAACCTTGGTTTTCAAAGGTAGCTGAAAACTGCTTTGGCGCTGATGTTCTCGCTGAACGTGGAGTTGTCTGCATTTCAAAGGAGCAGCTAGATCATTACTTTGTGCGGAATACTCAATAAGCTGCAATTCAGCACATTGTGTTTTGTAGACACTGTGTGAGAAATGTGGGATTTCGTTCGAAGCGGGTTTTCCATTGTGAAGCAGTTTCACATTCTGAGTTTCTTCCCTATATCGAACATGTACTTCGTGTTGTAAATGGTGCCAGAACCTTGGTTTTCAAAGGTAGCTGAAAACTGCGTTGGCGCTGATGTTCTCGCTGAACGTGGAGTTGTCTGCATTTCAAAGGAGCAGCTAGATCATTACTTTGTGCGGAATACTCAATAAGCTGCATTTCAGCGCATTGTGTTTTTCTTCCCTATAGCTAACATGTACTTCGTGTTGTAAATGGTGCTGGAATCATGGTTTTCAAAGGTAGATGAAAAGTGCGCTGGCTCTCATGTTCTTCGCTGAACGTGGAGTTGTCTACATTTCAAAGGAGTAGCAAGAACATTACTTTGTGCGGCATACTGAATAAGCTGCATTTCAGCGCATTGTGCTTTTTCTTCGCTATAGCTAATATGTACTTCGTGTTGTAAATGGTGCCAGAACCTTGGTTTTCAAAGGTATCTGAAAACTGCATTGGCGCTGATGTACTCGCTGATCGTAGAGTTGTCTGCATTTCAAAGGAGCAGCTAGATCATTACTTTGTGCGGAATACTCAATAAGCTGCATTTCAGCGTATTGTGTTTTTCTTCCCTATAGCTAACATGTACTTCGTGTTGTAAATGGTGCCAGAACCTTGGTTTTCAAAGGTAGCTGAAAACTGCGTTGGCGCTGATGTTCTCGCTGAACGTGGAGTTGTCTGCATTTCAAAGGAGCAGCTAGATCATTACTTTGTGCGGAATAGTCAAGAAGCTGCATTTCAGCGCATTGTGTTTAATAGACACTGTGTGAGAAACGTGGGATTTCATTCGAAGCGGGTTTTCCATTGTGATGCAGTTTCACATTCTGAGTTTCTTCCCTAGATCGAACATGTACTTCGTGTTATAAATGGTGCCAGAACCTTGGTTTTCAAAGGTAGCTGAAAACCGCTTCGGGGCTGATGTTCTCGCTGAACGTGGAGTTGTCTGCATTTCAAAGGAGCAGCTAGATCATTACTTTGTGCGGAATACTCAATAAGCTGCATTTCAGCGCATTGTGTTTTTCTTCCCTATAGCTAACATGTACTTCGTGTTGTAAATGGTGCCAGAATCATGGTTTTCAAAGGTAGCTGAAAACTGCGTTGGCGCTGGTATCTCGCTGAACGTGGAGTTGTCTGCATTTCAAAGGAGCAGCTAGATCATTACTATGTGCGGAATAGTCAATAAGCTGCATTTCAGCGCATTGTGTTTAATAGACACTGTGTGAGAAACGAGGGATTTCGTTCGAAGCGGGTTTTCCATTGTGATGCAGTTTCACATTCTGAATTTCTTCCCTAGATCGAACATGTACTTCGTGTTGTAAATGGTGCCAGAACCTTGGTTTTCAAAGGTAGCTGAAAACTGCGTTGGCGCTGATGTTCTCGCTGAACGTGGAGTTGTCTGCATTTCCAAGGAGCAGCTAGATCATTACTTTGTGCGGAATACTCAATAAGCTGCATTTCAGCGCATTGTGTTTTTCTTCCCTATAGCTAATATGTACTTCGTGTTGTAAATGGTGCCAGAACCTTGGTTTTCAAAGGTAGCTGAAAACTGCGTTGGCGCTGATGTTCTTGCTGAACGTGGAGTTGTCTGCATTTCAAAGGAGCAGCTAGATCATTACTTTGTGCGGAATACTCAATAAGCTGCATTTCAGCGCATTGTGTTTTTCTTCCCTAGATCGAACATGTACTTCGTGTTGTAAATGGTGCCAGAAACTTTGTTTTCAAAGGTAGCTGAAAAGGGCTTCGGGGCTGATGTTCTCGCTGAACGTGGAGTTGTCTGCATTTCAAAGGAGCAGCTAGATCATTACTTTGTGCGGAATACTCAATAAGCTGCATTTCAGCGCATTGTGTTTAATAGGCACTGTGTGAGAAATGTGGGATTTCTTTCGAAGCGGGTTTTCTATTGTGATGCAGTTTCACATTCTGAGTTTCTTCCCTATAGCGAATATATACTTAGTGTTGTAAATGGTGCCAGAATCTTGGTTTTCAAAGGTAGCTGAAAACTGCGTTGGCGCTGATGTTCTCGCTGAACGTGGAGTTGTCTGCATTTCAAAGGAGCAGCTAGATCATTACTTTGTGCGGAATAGTCAATAAGCTGCATTTCAGCGCATTGTGTTTTTCTTCCCTATAGCTAACATATACTTCGTGTTGTAAATGGTGCTGGAATCATGGTTTTCAAAGGTAGCTGAAAACTGCGTTGGCGCTGATGTTCTCGCTGAACGTGGAGCTGTCTGCATTTCAAAGGAGCAGCTAGATCATTACTTTGTGCGGAATACTCAATAAGCTGCATTTCAGCGCATTGTGTTTTCTAGACACTGTGTGAGAAATGTGGGATTTCGTTCGAAGCGGGTTTTCCATTGTGATGCAGTTTCACATTCTGAGTTTCTTCCCTAGATCGAACATGTACTTCGTGTTGTAAATGGTGCCAGAAGCTTGGTTTTCAAAGGTAGCTGAAAATTGCGTTGGCGCTGATGTTCTCGCTGAACGTGGAGTTGTCTGCATTTCAAAGGAGCAGCTAGATCATTACTTTGTGCGGAAAACTCAATAAGCTGCAACTCAGTGCATTGTGTTTTATAGACACTGTGTGAGAAATGTGGGATTTCGTTCGAAGCGGGTTTTCCATTGTGATGCAGTTTCACATTCTGAGTTTCTTCCCTATAGCGAACATGTACTTCGTGTTGTAAATGGTGCCAGAACCTTGGTTTTCAAAGGTAGCTGAAAACCGCTTCGGCGCTGATGTTCTCGCTGAACGTGGAGTTGTCTGCATTTCAAAGGAGCAGCTAGATCATTACTTTGTGCGGAATACTCAATAAGCTGCATTTCAGCGCATTGTGTTTTTCTTCCCTATAGCTAACATGTACTTCGTGTTGTAAATGGTGCTGGAATCATGGTTTTCAAAGGTAGCTGAAAACTGCGTTGGCGCTGATGTTCTCGCTGAACGTGGAGTTGTCTGCATTTCAAAGGAGCAGCTAGATCATTACTTTGTGCGGAATAGTCAATAAGCTGCATTTCAGCGCATTGTGTTTAATAGACACTGTGTGAGAAACGTGGGATTTCGTTCGAAGCGGGTTTTCCATTGTGATGCAGTTTCACATTCTGAGTTTCTTCCCTATAGCTAACATGTACTTCGTGTTGTAAATGGTGCTGGAATCATGGTTTTCAAAGGTAGATGAAAAGTGCGTTGGCTCTCATGTTCTTCGCTGAACGGGGAGTTGTCTACATTTCAAAGGAGCAGCTAGATCATTACTTTGTGCGGAATACTCAATAAGCTGCATTTCAGCGCATTGTGTTTTTCTTCCCTATAGCTAATATGTACTTCGTGTTGTAAATGGTGCCAGAACCTTGGTTTTCAAAGGTATCTGAAAACTGCGTTGGCGCTGATGTTCTCGCTGATCGTGGAGTTGTCTGCATTTCAAAGGAGCAGCTAGATCATTACTTTGTGCGGAATACTCAATAAGCTGCATTTCAGTGCATTGTGTTTTTCTTCCCTATAGCTAACATGTACTTCGTGTTGTAAATGGTGCCAGAACCTTCGTTTTCAAAGGTAGCTGAAAACTGCGTTGGCGCTGATGTTCTCGCTGAACGTGGAGTTGTCTGCATTTCAAAGGAGCAGCTAGATCATTACTTTGTGCGGAATAGTCAATAAGCTGCATTTCAGCGCATTGTGTTTTTCTTCCCTATAGCTAACATGTACTTCGTGTTGTAAATGGTGCTGGAATCATGGATTTCAAAGGTAGCTGAAAACTGCGTTGGCGCTGATGTTCTCGCTGAACGTGGAGTTGTCTGCATTTCAAAGGAGCAGCTAGATCATTACTTTGTGCGGAATACTCAATAAGCTGCATTTCAGCGCATTGTGTTTTTCTTCCCTATAGCGAACATGTACTTCGTGTTGTAAATGGTGCCAGAAACTTGGTTTTCAAAGGTAGCTGAAAACTGCGTTGGCGCTGATGTTCTCGCTGAACGTGGAGTTGTCTGCATTTCAAAGGAGCAGCTAGATCATTACTTTGTGCGGAATACTCAATAAGCTGCATTTCAGCGCATTGTGTTTAATAGGCACTGTGTGAGAAATGTGGGATTTCTTTCGAAGCGGGTTTTCCATTGTGAAGCAGTTTCACATTCTGAGTTCCTTCCCTATAGCGAACATGTACTTCGTGTTGTAAATGGTGCCAGAATCTTGGTTTTCAAAGGTAGCTGAAAACTGCGTTGGCGCTGATGTTCTCGCTGAACGTGGAGTTGTCTGCATTTCAAAGGAGCAGCTAGATCATTACTTTGTGCGGAATACTCAATAAGCTGCATTTCAGCGCATTGTGTTTTTCTTCCCTATAGCTAACATGTACTTCGTGTTGTAAATGTTGCCAGAATCTTGGTTTTCAAAGGTAGCTGAAAACTGCGTTGGCGCTGATGTTCTCGCTGAAAGTGGAGTTGTCTGCATTTCAAAGGAGCAGCTAGATCATTACTTTGTGCGGAATACTCAATAAGCTGCATTTCAGCGCATTGTGTTTTCTAGACACTGTGTGAGAAATGTGGGATTTCGTTCGAAGCGGGTTTTCCATTGCGATGCAGTTTCACATTCTGAGTTTCTTCCCTATAGCGAACATGTACTTCGTGTTGTAAATGGTGCCAGAAGCTTGGTTTTCAAAGGTAGCTGAAAACTGCGTTGGCGCTGATGTTCTCGCTGAACGTGGAGTTGTCTGCATTTCAAAGGAGCAGCTAGATCATTACTTTGTGCGGAACACTCAATAAGCTGCATTTCAGCGCATTGTGTTTTATAGACACTGTGTGAGAAATGTGGGATTTCGTTCGAAGCGGGTTTTCCATTGTGATGCAGTTTCACATTCTGAATTTCTTCCCTATAGCTAACATGTACTTCGTGTTGTAAATGGTGCCAGAACCTTGGTTTTCAAAGGTAGCTGAAAACTGCGTTTGCGCTGATGTTCTCGCTGAATGTGGAGTTGTCTGCATTTCAAAGGAGCAGCTAGATCATTACTTTGTGCGGAATACTCAATAAGCTGCATTTCAGCGCATTGTGTTTTTCTTCCCTATAGCTAACATGTACTTCGTGTTGTAAATGGTGCCAGAACTTGGTTTTCAAAGGTAGCTGAAAACTGCGTTGGCTGCTGATGTTCTCGCTGAACGTGGAGTTGTCTGCATTTCAAAGGAGCAGCTAGATCATTACTTTGTGCGGAATACTCAATAAGCTGCATTTCAGCGCATTGTGTTTTTCTTCCCTATAGCTAACATGTACTTCGTGTTGTAAATGGTGCCAGAACCTTGGTTTTCAAAGGTAGCTGAAAACTGCTTTGCGGCTGATGTTCTCGCTGAACGTGGAGTTGTCTGCATTTCAAAGGAGCAGCTAGATCATTACTTTGTGCGGAATACTCAATAAGCTGCATTTCAGCGCATTGTGTTTCAAGACACTGTGTGAGAAATGTGGGATTTTTTTCGAAGCGCGTTTTCCATTGTGAAGCAGTTTCACATTCTGAGTCTCTTCCCTAGAGCGAACATGTACTTCGTGTTGTAAATGGTGCCAGAACCTTGGTTTTCAAAGGTAGCTGAAAACTGCGTTGGCGCTGATGTTCTCGCTGAACGTGGAGTTGTCTGCATTTCAAAGGAGCAGCTAGATCATTACTTTGTGCGGAATACTCAATAAGCTGCATTTCAGCACATTGTGTTTTGTAGACACTGTGTGAGAAATGTGGGATTTCGTTCGAAGCGGGTTTTCCATTGTGATGCAGTTTCACATTCTGAGTTTCTTCCCTAGATCGAACATGTACTTCGTGTTGTAAATGGTGCCAGAACCTTGGTTTTCAAAGGTAGCTGAAAACTGCGTTGGCGCTGATGTTCTCGTTGAACGTGGAGTTGACTGCATTTCAAAGGAGCAGCTAGATCATTACTTTGTGCGGAATACTCAATAAGCTGCATTTCAGCGCATTGTGTTTTATAGACACTGTGTGAGAAATGTGGGATTTCGTTCGAAGCGGGTTTTCCATTGTGATGCAGTTTCACATTCTGAGTTTCTTCCCTATAGCGAACATGTACTTCGTGTTGTAAATGGTGCCAGAACCTTGGTTTTCAAAGGTAGCTGAAAACTGCGTTGGCTGCTTGATGTTCTCGCTGAACGTGGAGTTGTCTGCATTTCAAAGGAGCAGCTAGATCATTACTTTGTGCGGAATACTCAATAAGCTGCATTTCAGCGCATTGTGTTTTTCTTCCCTATAGCGAACATGTACTTCGTGTTGTAAATGGTGCCAGAACCTTGGTTTTCAAAGGTAGCTGAAAACTGCGTTGGCTCTGATGTTCTCGCTGAACGTGGAGTTGTCTGCATTTCAAAGGAGCAGCTAGATCATTACTTTGTGCGGAATACTCAATAAGCTGCATTTCAGCGCATTGTGTGTTTCTTCCCTATAGCGAACATGTACTTCGTGTTGTAAATGGTGCCAGAACCTTGGTTTTCAAAGGTAGCTGAAAACTGCGTTGGCGCTGATGTTCTCGCTGAACGTGGAGTTGTCTGCATTTCAAAGGAGCAGCTAGATCATTACTTTGTGCGGAATACTCAATAAGCTGCATTTCAGCGCATTGTGTTTTTCTTCCCTATAGCGAACATGTACTTCGTGTTGTAAATGGTGCCAGAACCTTGGTTTTCAAAGGTAGCTGAAAACTGCGTTGGCGCTGATGTTCTCGCTGAACGTGGAGTTGTCTGCATTTCAAAGGAGCAGCTAGATCATTACTTTGTGCGGAATACTCAATAAGCTGCATTTCAGCACATTGTGTTTTATAGACACTGTGTGAGAAATGTGGGATTTCGTTCGAAGCGGGTTTTCCATTGTGAAGCAGTTTCACATTCTGAGTTTCTTCCCTATAGCAAACATGTACTTCGTGTTGTAAATGGTGCCAGAACCTTGGTTTTCAAAGGTAGCTGAAAACTGCGTTGGCGCTGATGTTCTCGCTGAACGTGGAGTTGTCTGCATTTCAAAGGAGCAGCTAGATCATTACTTTGTGCGGAATACTCAATAAGCTGCATTTCAGCGCATTGTGTTTTTCTTCCTATAGCTAACATGTACTTCGTGTTGTAAATGGTGCCAGAACCTTGGTTTTCAAAGGTAGCTGAAAACTGCGTTGGCGCTGATGTTCTCGCTGAACGTGGAGTTGTCTGCATTTCAAAGGAGCAGCTAGATCATTACTTTGTACGGAATACTCAATAAGCTGCATTTCAGCGCATTGTGTTTTTCTTCCCTATAGCTAGCATGCACTTCGTGTTGTAAATTGTGCCAGAACCTTGGTTTTCAAAGGTAGCTGAAAACTGCGTTGTGCTGATGTTCTCGCTGAAGGTTGAGTTGTCTGCATTTCAAAGGAGCAGCTAGATCATTACTTTGTGCGGAATACTCAATAAGCTGCATTTCAGTGCATTGTGTTTCAAGACACTGTGTGAGAAATGTGGGATTTTGTTCGAAGCGCGTTTTCCATTGTGAAGCAGTTTCACATTCTGAGTTCTTCCCTATAGCGAACATGTACTCGTGTTGTAAATGGTGCCAGAACCATGGTTTTCAAAGGTAGCTGAAAACTGCGTTGGCGCTGATGTTCTCGCTGAACGTGGAGTTGTCTGCATTTCAAAGTAGCAGCTAGATCATTACTTTGTGCGGAATACTCAATAAGCTGCATTTCAGCGCATTTTGTTTTTAGACACTGTGTGAGAAATGTGGGATTTCGTTCGAAGCGGGTTTTCCATTGTGAAGCAGTTTCACATTCTGAGTTTCTTCCCTAGATCGAACATGTACTTCGTGTTGTAAATGGTGCCAGAACCTTGGTTTTCAAAGGTAGCTGAAAACTGCGTTGGCTCTGATGTTCTCGCTGAACGTGGAGTTGTCTGCATTTCAAAGGAGCAGCTAGATCATTACTTTGTGCGGAATACTCAATAAGCTGCATTTCAGCGCATTTTGTTTTATAGACACTGTGTGAGAAATGTGGGATTTCGTTCGAAGCGGGTTTTCCATTGTGAAGCAGTTTCACATTCTGAGTTCCTTCCCTATAGCGAACATGTACTTCGTGTTGTAAATGGTGCCAGAACCTTGGTTTTCAAAGGTAGCTGAAAACTGCGTTGGCTCTTATGTTCTCGCTGAATGTGGAGTTGTCTGCATTTCAAAGGAGCAGCTAGATCATTACTTTGTGCGGAATACTCAATAAGCTGCATTTCAGCGCATTGTGTTTTTCTTCCCTATAGCTAACATGTACTTCGTGTTGTAAATGGTGCCAGAATCTTGGTTTTCAAAGGTAGCTGAAAACTGCGTTGCTGCTGATGTTCTCGCTGAACGTGGAGTTGTCTGCATTTCAAAGGAGCAGCTAGATCATTACTTTGTGCGGAATACTCAATAAGCTGCATTTCAGCGCATTGTGTTTTTCTTCCCTATAGCGAACATGTACTTCGTGTTGTAAATGGTGCCAGAACCTTGGTTTTCAAAGGTAGCTGAAAACTGCGTTGGCGCTGATGTTCTCGCTGAACGTGGAGTTGTCTGCATTTCAAAGGAGCAGCTAGATCATTACTTTGTGCGGAATACTCAATAAGCTGCATTTCAGCGCATTGTGTTTTCTAGACACTGTGTGAGAAATGTGGGATTTCGTTCGAAGCGGGTTTTCCATTGTGATGCAGTTTCACATTCTGTGTTTCTTCCCTATAGCGAACATGTACTTCGTGTTGTAAATGGTGCCAGAACCTTGGTTTTCAAAGGTAGCTGAAAACTGCGTTGGCTCTGATGTTCTCGCTGAACGTGGAGTTGTCTGCATTTCAAAGGAGCAGCTAGATCATTACTTTGTGCGGAATACTCAATAAGCTGCATTTCAGCGCATTGTGTTTTTCTTCCCTATAGCTAACATGGACTTCGTGTTGTAAATGGTGCCAGAACCTTGGTTTTCAAAGGTAGCTGAAAACTGCGTTGGCGTTGATGTTCTCGCTGAACGTGGAGTTGTCTGCATTTCAAAGGAGCAGCTAGATCATTACTTTGTGCGGAATACTCAATAAGCTGCATTTCAGCGCATTGTGTTTTTCTTCCCTATAGCTAACATGTACTTCGTGTTGTAAATGGTGCCAGAACCTTGGTTTTCAAAGGTAGCTGAAAACTGCGTTGGCGCTGATGTTCTCGCTGAACGTGGAGTTGTCTGCATTTCAAAGGAGCAGCTAGATCATTACTTTGTGCGGAATACTCAATAAGCTGCATTTCAGTGCATTGTGTTTTATAGACACTGTGTGAGAAATGTGGGATTTCGTTCGAAGCGTGTTTTCCATTGTGAAGCAGTTTCACATTCTGAGTTTCTTCCCTATAGCGAACATGTACTTCGTGTTGTAAATGGTGCCAGAACCTTGGTTTTCAAAGGTAGCTGAAAACTGCGTTGGCGTTGATGTTCTCGCTGAACGTGGAGTTGTCTGCATTTCAAAGGAGCAGCTAGATCATTACTTTGTGCGGAATACTCAATAAGCTGCATTTCAGCGCATTGTGTTTTTCTTCCCTATAGCTAACATGTACTTCGTGTTGTAAATGGTGCCAGAACTTTGGTTTTCAAAGGTAGCTGAAAACTGCGTTGGCGCTGATGTTCTCGCTGAACGTGGAGTTGTCTGCATTTCAAAGGAGCAGCTAGATCATTACTTTGTGCGGAATACTCAATAAGCTGCATTTCAGCGCATTGTGTTTTTCTTCCCTATAGCGAACATGTACTTCGTGTTGTAAATGGTGCCAGAACCTTGGTTTTCAAAGGTAGCTGAAAACTGCGTTGGCGCTGATGTTCTCGCTGAACGTGGAGTTGTCTGCATTTCAAAGGAGCAGCTAGATCATTACTTTGTGCGGAATACTCAATAAGCTGCATTTCAGCGCATTGTGTTTTTCTTCCCTATAGCGAACATGTACTTCGTGTTGTAAATGGTGCCAGAACCTTGGTTTTCAAAGGTAGCTGAAAACTGCGTTGGCGCTGATGTTCTCGCTGAACGTGGAGTTGTCTGCATTTCAAAGGAGCAGCTAGATCATTACTTTGTGCGGAATACTCAATAAGCTGCATTTCAGCGCATTGTGTTTATAGACACTGTGTGAGAAATGTGAGATTTCGTTCGAAACAGGTTTTCCATTGTGTTGCAGTTTCACATTCTGAGTTTCTTCCTTATTGCGAAAATGTACTTCGTGTTGTAAATGGTGCCAGAACCTTGGTTTTCAAAGGTAGCTGAAAACTGCATTGGCGTTGATGTTCTCACTGAACGTGGAGTTGTCTGCATTTCAAAGGAGCACCTAGATCATTACTTTGTGCGGAATACTCAATAAGCTGCATTTCAGCGCATTGTGTTTTTCTTCCCTATAGCTAACATGTACTTCGTGTTGAAAATTGAGCGAGAACTTTGGTTTTCAAAGGTAGATGAAAACTGCGTTGGCGCTGATGTTCTCGCTGAACGTGGAGTTGTCTGCATTTCAAAGGAGCAGCTAGATCATTACTTTGTGCGGAATACTCAATAAGCTGCATTTCAGCGCATTGTGTTTTCTAGACACTGTGTGAGAAATGTGGGATTTCGTTCGAAGCGGGTTTTCCATTGTGATGCAGTTTCACATTCTGAGTTTCTTCCCTAGATCGAACATGTACTTCGTGTTGTAAATGGTGCCAGAACCTTGGTTTTCAAAGGTAGCTGAAAACTGCGTTGGCGCTGATGTTCTCGCTGAACGTGGAGTTGTCTGCATTTCAAAGGAGCAGCTAGATCATTACTTTGTGCGGAACACTCAATAAGCTGCATTTCAGCGCATTGTGTTTTATAGACACTGTGTGAGAAATGTGGGAGTTCGTTCGAAGCGGGTTTTCCATTGTGAAGCAGTTTCACATTCTGAGTTTCTTCCCTATAGCGAACATGTACTTCGTGTTGTAAATGGTGCCAGAACCTTGGTTTTCAAAGGTAGCTGAAAACTGCGTTGGCGCTGATGTTCTCGCTGAACGTGGAGTTGTCTGCATTTCAAAGGAGCAGCTAGATCATTACTTTGTGCGGAATACTCAATAAGCTGCATTTCAGCGCATTGTGTTTTTCTTCCCTATAGCTAACATGTACTTCGTGTTGTAAATGGTGCCAGAACCTTGGTTTTCAAAGGTAGCTGAAAACTGCGTTGGCGCTGATGTTCTCGCTGAACGTGGAGTTGTCTGCATTTCAAAGGAGCAGCTAGATCATTACTTTGTGCGGAATACTCAATAAGCTGCATTTCAGCGCATTGTGTTTTATAGACACTGTGTGAGAAATGTGGGATTTCGTTCGAAGCGGGTTTTCCATTGTGAAGCAGTTTCACATTCTGAGTTTCTTCCCTATAGCGAACATGTACTTCGTGTTGTAAATGGTGCCAGAATCTTGGTTTTCAAAGGTAGCTGAAAACTGCGTTGGTGCTGATGTTCTCGCTGAACGTGGAGTTGTCTGCATTTCAAAGGAGCAGCTAGATCATTACTTTGTGCGGAATACTCAATAAGCTGCATTTCAGCGCATTGTGTTTTTCTTCCCTATAGCGAACATGTACTTCGTGTTGTAAATGGTGCCAGAACCTTGGTTTTCAAAGGTAGCTGAAAACTGCGTTGGCGCTGATGTTCTCGCTGATCGTGGAGTTGTCTGCATTTCAAAGGAGCAGCTAGATCATTACTTTGTGCGGAATACTCAATAAGCTGCATTTCAGCGCATTGTGTTTTTCTTCCCTATAGCGAACATGTACTTCGTGTTGTAAATGGTGCCAGAACCTTGGTTTTCAAAGGTAGCTGAAAACTGCGTTGGCGCTGATGTTCTCGCTGAACGTGGAGTTGTCTGCATTTCAAAGGAGCAGCTAGATCATTACTTTGTGCGGAATACTCAATAAGTTGCATTTCAGCGCATTGTGTTTTGCTTCCCTATAGCTAACATGTACTTCGTGTTGTAAATGGTGCCAGAACCTTGGTTTTCAAAGGTAGCTGAAAACTGCGTTGGCGCTGATGTTCTCGCTGAACGTGGAGTTGTCTGCATTTCAAAGGAGCAGCTAGATCATTACTTTGTGCGGAATACTCAATAAGCTGCATTTCAGCGCATTGTGTTTTATAGACACTGTGTGAGAAATGTGGGATTTCGTTCGAAGCGGGTTTTCCATTGTGATGCAGTTTCACATTCTGAGTTTCTTCCCTATAGCGAACATGTACTTCGTGTTGTAAATGGTGCCAGAACCTTGGTTTTCAAAGGTAGCTGAAAACTGCGTTGGCGCTGTTGTTCTCGCTGAACGTGGAGTTGTCTGCATTTCAAAGGAGCAGCTAGATCATTACTTTGTGCGGAATACTCAATAAGCTGCATTTCAGCGCATTGTGTTTTATAGACACTGTGTGAGAAATGTGGGATTTCGTTCGAAGCGGGTTTTCCATTGTGAAGCAGTTTCACATTCTGAGTTTCTTCCCTATAGCGAACATGTACTTCGTGTTGTAAATGGTGCCAGAACCTTGGTTTTCAAAGGTAGCTGAAAACTGCGTTGGCGCTGATGTTCTCGCTGAACGTGGAGTTGTCTGCATTTCAAAGGAGCAGCTAGATCATTACTTTGTGCGGAATACTCAATAAGCTGCATTTCAGCGCATTGTGTTTTTCTTCCCTATAGCGAACATGTACTTCGTGTTGTAAATGGTGCCAGAACCTTGGTTTTCAAAGGTAGCTGAAAACTGCGTTGGCGCTGATGTTCTCGCTGAACGTGGAGTTGTCTGCATTTCAAAGGAGCAGCTAGATCATTACTTTGTGCGGAATACTCAATAAGCTGCATTTCAGCGCATTTTGTTTATAGACACTGTGTGAGAAATGTGGGATTTCGTTCGAAGCGGGTTTTCCATTGTGAAGCAGTTTCACATTCTGAGTTTCTTCCCTATAGCGAACATGTACTTCGTGTTGTAAATGGTGCCAGAACCTTGGTTTTCAAAGGTAGCTGAAAACTGCGTTGGCGCTGATGTTCTCGCTGAACGTGGAGTTGTCTGCATTTCAAAGGAGCAGCTAGATCATTATTTTGTGCGGAATACTCAATAAGCTGCATTTCAGCGCATTGTGTTTTTCTTCCCTATAGCTAACATGTACTTCGTGTTGTAAATGGTGCCAGAACCTTGGTTTTCAAAGGTAGCTGAAAACTGCGTTGGCGCTGATGTTCTCGCTGAACGTGGAGTTGTCTGCATTTCAAAGGAGCAGCTAGATCATTACTTTGTGCGGAATACTCAATAAGCTGCATTTCAGCGCATTGTGTTTTTCTTCCCTATAGCGAACATGTACTTCGTGTTGTAAATGGTGCCAGAACCTTGGTTTTCAAAGGTAGCTGAAAACTGCGTTGGCGCTGATGTTCTCGCTGAACGTGGAGTTGTCTGCATTTCAAAGGAGCAGCTAGATCATTACTTTGTGCGGAATACTCAATAAGCTGCATTTCAGCGCATTGTGTTTTTCTTCCCTATAGCGAACATGTACTTCGTGTTGTAAATGGTGCCAGAACCTTGGTTTTCAAAGGTAGCTGAAAACTGCGTTGGCGCTGATGTTCTCGCTGAACGTGGAGTTGTCTGTATTTCAAAGGAGCAGCTAGATCATTACTTTGTGCGGAATACTCAATAAGCTGCATTTCAGCGCATTGTGTTTTTCTTCCCTATAGCGAACATGTACTTCGTGTTGTAAATGGTGCCAGAACCTTGGTTTTCAAAGGTAGCTGAAAACTGCGTTGGCGCTGATGTTCTCGCTGAACGTGGAGTTGTCTGCATTTCAAAGGAGCAGCTAGATCATTACTTTGTGCGGAATACTCAATAAGCTGCATTTCAGCGCATTGTGTTTTATAGCACTGTGTGAGAAATGTGGGATTTCGTTCGAAGCGGGTTTTCCATTGTGAAGCAGTTTCACATTCTGAGTTTCTTCCCTATAGCGAACATGTACTTCGTGTTGTAAATGGTGCCAGAACCTTGGTTTTCAAAGGTAGCTGAAAACTGCGTTGGCGCTGATGTTCTCGCTGAACGTGGAGTTGTCTGCATTTCAAAGGAGCAGCTAGATCATTACTTTGTGCGGAATACTCAATAAGCTGCATTTCAGCGCATTGTGTTTTTCTTCCCTATAGCGAACATGTACTTCGTGTTGTAAATGGTGCCAGAACCTTGGTTTTCAAAGGTAGCTGAAAACTGCGTTGGCGCTGATGTTCTCGCTGAACGTGGAGTTGTCTGCATTTCAAAGGAGCAGCTAGATCATTACTTTGTGCGAAATACTCAATAAGCTGCATTTCAGCGCATTTTTTTTTTTGACACTGTGTGAGAAATGTGGGATTTTGTTCGAAGCGGGTTTTCCATTGCGAAGCAGTTTCACATTGTGAGTTCCTTCCCTATAGCGAACATGTACTTCGTGTTGTAAATGGTGCCAGAACCTTGGTTTTCAAAGGTAGCTGAAAACTGCGTTGGCGCTGATGTTCTCGCTGAACGTGGAGTTGTCTGCATTTCAAAGGAGCAGCTAGATCATTACTTTGTGCGGAATACTCAATAAGCTGCATTTCAGCGCATTGTGTTTTATAGACACTGTGTGAGAAATGTGGGATTTCGTTCGAAGCGGGTTTTCCATTGTGATGCAGTTTCACATTCTGAGTTTCTTCCCTATAGCTAACATGTACTTCGTGTTGTAAATGGTGCCAGAACCTTGGTTTTCAAAGGTAGCTGAAAACTGCGTTGGCGCTGATGTTCTCGCTGAACGTGGAGTTGTCTGCATTTCAAAGGAGCAGCTAGATCATTACTTGGTGCGGAATACTCAATAAGCTGCATTTCAGCGCATTGTGTTTTTCTTCCCTATAGAGAGCATGTACTTCGTGTTGTAAATGGTGCCAGAACCTTGGTTTTCAAAGGTAGCTGAAAACTGCGTTGCTGCTGATGTTCTCGCTGAACGTGGAGTTGTCTGCATTTCAAAGGAGCAGCTAGATCATTACTTTGTGCGGAATACTCAATAAGCTGCATTTCAGCGCATTGTGTTTTTCTTCCCTATAGCTAACATGTACTTCGTGTTGTAAATGGTGCCAGAACCTTGGTTTTCAAAGGTAGCTGAAAACTGCGTTGGGCTGATGTTCTCGCTGAACGTGGAGTTGTCTGCATTTCAAAGGAGCAGCTAGATCATTACTTTGTGCGGAATACTCAATAAGCTGCATTTCAGTGCATTGTGTTTTCAAGACACTGTGTGAGAAATGTGGGATTTTGTTCGAAGCGCGTTTTCCATTGTGAAGCAGTTTCACATTCTGAGTTCTCTTCCCTAGAGCGAACATGTACTTCAGTGTTGTAAATGGTGCCAGAACCTTGGTTTTCAAAGGTAGCTGAAAACTGCGTTGGCGCTGATGTTCTCGCTGAACGTGGAGTTGTCTGCATTTCAAAGGAGCAGCTAGATCATTACTTTGTGCGGAATACTCAATAAGCTGCAATTGAGCACATTGTGATTAATAGACACTGTGTGAGAAATGTGGGATTTCGTTCGAAGCGGGTTTTCCATTGTGAAGCAGTTTCACATTCTGAGTTTCTTCCCTATAGCGAACATGTACTTCGTGTTGTAAATGGTGCCAGAACCTTGGTTTTCAAAGGTAGCTGAAAACTGCGTTGGCGTCTGATGTTCTCGCTGAACGTGGAGTTGTCTGCATTTCAAAGGAGCAGCTAGATCATTACTTTGTGCGGAATACTCAATAAGCTGCATTTCAGCGCATTGTGTTTTATAGACACTGTGTGAGAAATGTGGGATTTCGTTCGAAGCGGGTTTTCCATTGTGATGCAGTTTCACATTCTGAGTTTCTTCCCTATAGCGAACATGTACTTAGTGTTGTAAATGGTGCCAGAACCTTGGTTTTCAAAGGTAGCTGAAAACTGCGTTGGCTCTGATGTTCTCGCTGAACGTGGAGTTGTCTGCATTTCAAAGGAGCAGCTAGATCATTACTTTGTGCGGAATACTCAATAAGCTGCATTTCAGCGCATTGTGTTTTTCTTCCCTATAGCTAACATGTACTTCGTGTTGTAAATGGTGCCAGAATCTTGGTTTTCAAAGGTAGCTGAAAACTGCGTTGGCTGCTGATGTTCTCGCTGAACGTGGAGTTGTCTGCATTTCAAAGGAGCAGCTAGATCATTACTTTGTGCGGAATACTCAATAAGCTGCATTTCAGCGCATTGTGCTTTTTCTTCCCTATAGCGAACATGTACTTCGTGTTGTAAATGGTGCCAGAACCTTGGTTTTCAAAGGTAGCTGAAAACTGCGTTGGCGCTGATGTTCTCGCTGAACGTGGAGTTGTCTGCATTTCAAAGGAGCAGCTAGATCATTACTTTGTGCGGAATACTCAATAAGCTGCATTTCAGCGCATTGTGTTTTTCTTCCCTATAGCTAACATGTACTTCGTGTTGTAAATGGTGCCAGAACCTTGGTTTTCAAGGTAGCTGAAAACTGCGTTGGCGCTGATGTTCTCGCTGAACGTGGAGTTGTCTGCATTTCAAAGGAGCAGCTACAACATTACTTTGTGCGGAATACTCAATAAGCTGCATTTCAGCACATTGTGTTTTATAGACACTGTGTGAGAAATGTTGGATTTCGTTCGAAGCGGGTTTTCCATTGTGAAGCACCTTCACATTCTGAGTTTCTTCCCTATAGCGAACATGTACTTAGTGTTGTAAATGGTGCCAGAACCTTGGTTTTCAAAGGTAGCTGAAAACTGCGTTGGCGCTGATGTTCTCGCTGAACGTGGAGTTGTCTGCATTTCAAAGGAGCAGCTAGATCATTACTTTGTGCGGAATACTCAATAAGCTGCATTTCAGCGCATTGTGCTTTTTCTTCCTATAGCTAACATGTACTTCGTGTTGTAAATGGTGCCAGAACCTTGGTTTTCAAAGGTAGCTGAAAACTGCGTTGGCGCTGATGTTCTCGCTGAACGTGGAGTTGTCTGCATTTCAAAGGAGCAGCTAGATCATTACTTTGTGCGGAATACTCAATAAGCTGCATTTCAGCGCATTGTGTTTTTCTTCCCTATAGCTAACATGTACTTCGTGTTGTAAATGGTGCCAGAACCTTGGTTTTCAAAGGTAGCTGAAAAGTGCGTTGGCGCTGATGTTCTCGCTGAACGTGGAGTTGTCTGCATTTCAAAGGAGCAGCTAGATCATTACTTTGTGCGGAATACTCAATAAGCTGCATTTCAGTGCATTGTGTTTCAAGACACTGTGTGAGAAATGTGGGATTTCGTTCGAAGCGGGTTTTCCATTGTGAAGCAGTTTCACATTCTGAGTCTCTTCCCTAGAGCGAACATGTACTCAGTGTTGTAAATGGTGCCAGAACCTTGGTTTTCAAAGGTAGCTGAAAACTGCGTTGGCGCTGATGTTCTCGCTGAACGTGGAGTTGTCTGCATTTCAAAGGAGCAGCTAGATCATTACTTTGTGCGGAATACTCATTAAGCTGCATTTCAGCACATTGTGTTTTTAGACACTGTGTGAGAAATGTGGGATTTCGTTCGAAGCGGGTTTTCCATTGTGATGCAGTTTCACATTCTGAGTTTCTTCCCTATAGCGAACATGTACTTCGTGTTGTAAATGGTGCCAGAACCTTGGTTTTCAAAGGTAGCTGAAAACTGCGTTGGCTCTGATGTTCTCGCTGAACGTGGAGTTGTCTGCATTTCAAAGGAGCAGCTAGATCATTACTTTGTGCGGAATACTCAATAAGCTGCATTTCAGCGCATTGTGTTTTATAGACACTGTGTGAGAAATGTGGGATTTCGTTCGAAGCGGGTTTTCCATTGTGATGCAGTTTCACATTCTGAGTTTCTTCCCTATAGCAAACATGTACTTAGTGTTGTAAATGGTGCCAGAACCTTGGTTTTCAAAGGTAGCTGAAAACTGCCTTTGCTCTTATGTTCTTGCTGAATGTGGAGTTGTCTGCATTTCAAAGGAGCAGCTAGATCATTACTTTGTGCGGAATACTCAATAAGCTGCATTTCAGCACAATGTGTTTTTCTTCCCTATAGCTAACATGTACTTCGTGTTGTAAATGGTGCTAGAATCATGGTTTTCAAAGGTAGCTGAAAACTGCGTTGGCTCTCATGTTCTCGCTGAACGTGGAGTTGTCTGCATTTCAAAGGAGCAGCTAGAACATTACTTTGTGCGGCATACTGAATAAGCTGCATTTCAGCGCATTGTGCTTTTTCTTCGCTATAGCAAACATGTACTTCGTGTTGTAAATGGTGCCAGAACCTTGGTTTTCAAAGGTAGCTGAAAACTGCGTTGGCGCTGATGTTCTCGCTGAACGTGGAGTTGTCTGCATTTCAAAGGAGCAGCTAGATCATTACTTTGTGCGGAATACTCAATAAGCTGCATTTCAGCGCATTGTGTTTTATAGACACTGTGTGAGAAATGTGGGATTTCGTTCGAAGCGGGTTTTCCATTGTGATGCAGTTTCACATTCTGAGTTTCTTCCCTAGAGCGAACATGTACTTAGTGTTGTAAATGGTGCCAGAACCTTGGTTTTCAAAGGTAGCTGAAAACTGCGTTGGCGCTGATGTTCTCGCTGAACGTGGAGTTGTCTGCATTTCAAAGGAGCAGCTAGATCATTACTTTGTGCGGAATACTCAATACGCTGCATTTCAGCGCATTGTGCTTTTTCTTCCCTATAGCTAATATGTACTTCGTGTTGTAAATGGTGCCAGAACCTTGGTTTTCAAAGGTAGCTGAAAACTGCGTTGGCGTTGATGTTCTCGCTCAACGTGGAGCTGTCTGCATTTCAAAGGAGCAGCTAGATCATTACTTTGTGCGGAATACTCAATAAGCTGCCTTTCAGCACATTGTGTTTTTCTTCCCTATAGCTAACATGTACTTCGTGTTGTAAATGGTGCCAGAAGCTTGGTTTTCAAAGGTAGCTGAAAACTGCGTTGGCGCTGATGTTCTCGCTGAACGTGGAGTTGTCTGCATTTCAAAGGAGCAGCTAGATCATTACTTTGTGCGGAATACTCAATAAGCTGCATTTCAGTGCATTGTGTTTTATAGACACTGTGTGAGAAATGTGGGATTTCGTTAGAAGCGTGTTTTCCATTGTGAAACAGTTTCACATTCTGAGTTTCTTCCCTAGAGCGAACATGTACTTAGTGTTGTAAATGGTGCCAGAACCTTTGTTTTCAAAGGTAGCTGAAAACTGCGTTGGCGTTGATGTTCTCGCTGAACGTGGATTTGTCTGCATTTCAAAGGAGCAGCTAGATCATTACTTTGTGCGGAATAGTCAATAAGCTGCATTTCAGCGCATTGTGTTTTTCTTCCCTATAGCTAACATGTACTTCGTGTTGTAAATGGTGCTGGAATCATGGATTTCAAAGGTAGCTGAAAACTGCGTTGGCACTGATGTTCTCGCTGAACGTGGAGCTGTCTGCATTTCAAAGGAGCAGCTAGATCATTACTTTGCGCGGAATACTCATTCAGCTGCAATTCAGCACATTGTGTTTTGTAGACACTGTGTGAGAAATGTGGGATTTCGTTCGAAGCGGGTTTTCCATTGTGATGCAGTTTCACATTCTGAGTTTCTTCCCTAGATCGAACATGTACTTCGTGTTATAAATGGTGCCAGAACCTTGGTTTTCAAAGGTAGCTGAAAACTGCGTTGGCTCTGATGTTCTCGCTGAACGTGGAGTTGTCTGCATTTCAAAGGAGCAGCTAGATCATTACTTTGTGCGGAATACTCAATAAGCTGCATTTCAGCGCATTGTGTTTTATAGCGCATGTGAGGGAATAGTGGGATTTCGTTCGAAGCGGGTTTTCCATTGTGAAGCAGTTTCACATTCTGAGTTTCTTCCCTATAGCAAACATGTACTTAGTGTTGTTAATGGTGCCAGAACCTTGGTTTTCAAAGGTAGCTGAAAACTGCCTTGGCACTGATGTTCTCGCTCAATGTGGAGTTGTCTGCATTTCAAAGGAGCAGCTAGATCATTACTTTGTGCGGAATACTCAATAAGCTGCATTTCAGCACATTGTGTTTTTCTTCCCTATAACCAACATATACTTCGTGTTGTAAATGGTGCTGGAATCATGGTTTTCAAAGGTAGCTGAAAACTGCGCTGGCTCTGATGTTCTCGCTGAACGTGGAGTTGTCTGCATTTCAAAGGAGCAGCTAGATCATTACTTAGTGTGGCATACTGAATAAGCTGCATTTCAGCGCATTGTGCTTTTTCTTCGCTATAGCAAACATGTACTTAGTGTTGTAAATGGTGCCAGAACCTTGGTTTTCAAAGGTAGCTGAAAACTGCGTTGGCGCTGATGTTCTCGCTGAACGTGGAGTTGTCTGCATTTCAAAGGAGCAGCTAGATCATTACTTTGTGCGGAATACTCAATAATCTGCATTTCAGCGCATTGTGTTTTCTAGACACTGTGTGAGAAATGTGGGATTTCGTTCGAAGCGGGTTTTCCATTGTGATGCAGTTTCACATTCTGTGTTTCTTCCCTAGAGCGAACATGTACTTAGTGTTGTAAATGGTGCCAGAAACTTCGTTTTCAAAGGTAGCTGAAAACTGCGTTGGCTCTGATGTTCTCGCTGAACGTGGAGTTGTCTGCATTTCAAAGGAGCAGCTAGATCATTACTTTGTGCGGAATACTCAATAAGCTGCATTTCAGCGCATTGTGCCTTTTCTTCCCTATAGCTAACATGTACTTCGTGTTGTAAATGGTGCCAGAACCTTGGTTTTCAAAGGTAGCTGAAAACTGCGTTGGCGTTGATGTTCTCGCTGAACGTGGAGTTGTCTGCATTTCAAAGGAGCAGCTAGATCATTACTTTGTGCGGAATACTCAATAAGCTGCATTTCAGCACATTGTGTTTTACTTCCCTATAGCTAACATGTACTTCGTGTTGTAAATGGTGCCAGAAGCTTGGTTTTCAAAGGTAGCTGAAAACTGCGTTGGCGATGATGTTCTCGCTGAACGTGGAGTTGTCTGCATTTCAAAGGAGCAGCTAGATCATTACTTTGTGCGGAATACTCAATAAGCTGCATTTCAGTGCATTGTGTTTTATAGACACTGTGTGAGAAATGTGGGATTTCGTTAGAAGCGTGTTTTCCATTGTGAAGCAGTTTCACATTCTGAGTTTCTTCCCTAGAGCGAACATGTACTTAGTGTTGTAAATGGTGCCAGAACCTTTGTTTTCAAAGGTAGCTGAAAACTGCGTTGGCGTTGATGTTCTCGCTGAACGTGGATTTGTCTGCATTTCAAAGGAGCAGCTAGATCATTACTTTGTGCGGAATAGTCAATAAGCTGCATTTCAGCGCATTGTGTTTTTCTTCCCTATAGCTAACATGTACTTCGTGTTGTAAATGGTGCTGGAATCATGGATTTCAAAGGTAGCTGAAAACTGCGTTGGCACTGATGTTCTCGCTGAACGTGGAGCTGTCTGCATTTCAAAGAAGCAGCTAGATCATTACTTTGTGTGGAATACTCAATAATCCGCATTTCAGCGCATTGTGTTTTATAGACACTGTGTGAGAAATGTGGGATTTCGTTCGAAGCGGGTTTTCCATTGTGATGCAGTTTCACATTCTGAGTTTCTTCCCTATAGCAAACATGTACTTAGTGTTGTAAATGGTGCCAGAACCTTGGTTTTCAAAGGTAGCTGAAAACTGCGTTGGCGCTGATGTTCTCGCTGAACGTGGAGTTGTCTGCATTTCAAAGGAGCAGCTAGATCATTACTTTGTGCGGAATACTGAATAAGCTGCATTTCAGCGCATTGTGCTTTTTCTTCGCTATAGCTAATATGTACTGCGTGTTGTAAATGGTGCCAGAACCTTGGTTTTCAAAGGTAGCTGAAAACTGCGTTGGCGCTGATGTTCTCGCTCAACGTGGAGCTGTCTGCATTTCAAAGGAGCAGCTAGATCATTACTTTGTGCGGAATACTCAATAAGCTGCATTTCAGCACATCGTGTTTTTCTCCCCTATAGCTAACATGTACTTCGTGTTGTAAATGGTGCCAGAACCTTGGTTTTCAAAGGTAGCTGAAAACTGCGTTGGCGCTGATGTTCTCGCTGAACGTGGAGTTGTCTGCATTTCAAAGGAGCAGCTAGATCATTACTTTGCGCGGAATACTCAATAAGCTGCCTTTCAGTGCATTGTGTTTCAAGACACTGTGTGAGAAATGTGGGATTTTGTTCGAAGCGCGTTTTCCATTGTGAAGCAGTTTCACATTCTGAGTCTCTTCCCTATAGCGAACATGTACTCAGTGTTGTAAATGGTGCCAGAACCTTGGTTTTCAAAGGTAGCTGAAAATTGCATTGGCGCTGATGTTCTCGCTGAACGTGGAGCTGTCTGCATTTCAAAGGAGCAGCTAGATCATTACTTTGTGCGGAATACTCAATAAGCTGCATTTCAGCACAATGTGTTTTTCTTCCCTATAGCTAACATGTACTTCGTGTTGTAAATGGTGCTGGAATCATGGTTTTCAAAGGTAGCTGAAAAGTGCGCTGGCTCTCATGTTCTCGCTGAACGTGGAGTTGTCTGCATTTCAAAGGAGCAGCTAGATCATTACTTTGTGTGGCATACTGAATAAGCTGCATTTCAGCGCATTGTGCTTTTTCTTCGCTATAGCAAACATGTACTTAGTGTTGTAAATGGTGCCAGAACCTTGGTTTTCAAAGGTAGCTGAAAAGTGCGTTGGCGCTGATGTTCTCGCTGAACATGGAGCTGTCTGCATTTCAAAGGAGCAGCTAGATCATTACTTTGTGCGGAATACTCAATAATCCGCATTTCAGCGCATTGTGTTTTCTAGACACTGTGTGAGAAATGTGGGATTTCGTTCGAAGCGGGTTTTCCATTGTGATGCAGTTTCACATTCTGAGTTTCTTCCCTAGAGCGAACATGTACTTAGTGTTGTAAATGGTGCCAGAAACTTTGCTTTCAAATGTTGCTGAAAACTGCGTTGGCTCTGACGATCTCGCTGAACGTGGTGTTGTCTGCATTTCAAAGGAGCAGCTAGATCATTACTTTGTGCGGCATACTGAATACGCTGCATTTCAGCGCATTGTGCCTTTTCTTCCCTATAGCTAATATGTACTTCGTGTTGTAAATGGTGCCAGAACCTTGGTTTTCAAAGGTAGCTGAAAACTGCGTTGGCGTTGATGTTCTCGCTCAACATGGAGCTGTCTGCATTTCAAAGGAGCAGCTAGATCATTACTTTGTGCGGAATACTCAATAAGCTGCGTTTCAGCACATTGTGTTTTTCTCCCCTATAGCTAACATGTACTTCGTGTTGTAAATGGTGCCAGAAGCTTGGTTTTCAAAGGTAGCTGAAAATTGCGTTGGCGATGATGTTCTCGCTGAACGTGGAGTTGTCTGCATTTCAAAGAAGCAGCTAGATCATTACTTTGTGCGGAATACTCAATAAGCTGCATCTCAGTGCATTGTGTTTTATAGACACTGTGTGAGAAATGTGGGATTTCGTTAGAAGCGTGTTTTCCATTGTGAAACAGTTTCACATTCTGAGTTTCTTCCCTAGAGCGAACATTTACTTAGTGTTGTAAATGATGCCAGAACCTTTGTTTTCAAAGGTAGCTGAAAACTGCGTTGGCGTTGATGTTCTCGCTGAACGTGATTTGTCTGCATTTCAAAGGAGCAGCTAGATCATTACTTTGTGCGGAATAGTCAATAAGCTGCATTTCAGCGCATTGCGTTTTTCTTCCCTATAGCTAACATGTACTTCGTGTTGTAAATGGTGCTGGAATCATGGTTTTCAAAGGTAGCTGAAAACTGCGTTGGCACTGATGTTCTCGCTGAACGTGGAGCTGTCTGCATTTCAAAGAAGCAGCTAGATCATTACTTTGTGTGGAATACTCAATAATCCGCATTTCAGCGCATTGTGTTTTATAGACACTGTGTGAGAAATGTGGGATTTCGTTCGAAGCGGGTTTTCCATTGTGATGCAGTTTCACATTCTGAGTTTCTTCCCTATAGCAAACATGTACTTAGTGTTGTAAATGGTGCCAGAACCTTGGTTTTCAAAGGTAGCTGAAAACTGCGTTGGCGCTGATGTTCTCGCTGAACGGGGAGTTGTCTGCATTTCAAAGGAGCAGCTAGATCATTACTTTGTGCGGAATACTGAATAAGCTGCATTTCAGCGCATTGTGCTTTTTCTTCGCTATAGCTAATATGTACTGCGTGTTGTAAATGGTGCCAGAACCTTGGTTTTCAAAGGTAGCTGAAAACTGCGTTGGCGCTGATGTTCTCGCTGAACGTGGAGTTGTCTGCATTTCAAAGGAGCAGCTAGATCATTACTTTGTGATGAATACTCAATAAGCTGCATTTCAGCACATCGTGTTTTTCTCCCCTATAGCTAACATGTACTTCGTGTTGTAAATGGTGCCAGAACCTTGGTTTTCAAAGGTAGCTGAAAAGGCTTCGGGCTGATGTTCTCGCTGAACGTGGAGTTGTCTGCATTTCAAAGGAGCAGCTAGATCATTACTTTGCGCGGAATACTCAATAAGCTGCCTTTCAGTGCATTGTGTTTCAAGACACTGTGTGAGAAATGTGGGATTTTGTTCGAAGCGCGTTTTCCATTGTGAAGCAGTTTCACATTCTGAGTCTCTTCCCTAGAGCGAACATGTACTCAGTGTTGTAAATGGTGCCAGAACCTTGGTTTTCAAAGGTAGCTGAAAAGTGCGTTGGCGCTGATGTTCTCGCTGAACGTGGAGCTGTCTGCATTTCAAAGGAGCAGCTAGATCATTACTTTGTGCGGAATACTCAATAAGCTGCATTTCAGCACAATGTGTTTTGTAGACACTGTGTGAGAAATGTGGGATTTCGTTCGAAGGGGGATTTCCATTGTGATGCAGTTTCACATTCTGAGTTTCTTCCCTAGATCGAACATGTACTTCGTGTTGTAAATGGTGCCAGAACCTTGGTTTTCAAAGGTAGCTGAAAACTGCGTTGGCTCTGATGTTCTCGCTGAACGTGGAGCTGTCTGCATTTCAAAGGAGCAGCTAGATCATTACTTTGTGCGGAATACTCAATAATCTGCATTTCAGCGCATTGTGTTTTACTAGAAACTGTGTGAGAAATGTGGGATTTCGTTCGAAGCGGGTTTTCCATTGTGATGCAGTTTCACATTCTGAGTTTCTTCCCTATAGCAAACATGTACTTAGTGTTGTAAATGGTGCCAGAACCTTGGTTTTCAAAGGTAGCTGAAAACTGCGTTGGCTCTTGATGTTCTCGCTGAACGTGGAGTTGTCTGCATTTCAAAGGAGCAGCTAGATCATTACTTTGTGCGGAATACTCAATAAGCTGCATTTCAGCGCATTGTGTTTTTCTTCCCTATAGCTAACATGTACTTCGTGTTGTAAATGGTGCTGGAATCATGGATTTCAAAGGTAGCTGAAAACTGCGTTGGCACTGATGTTCTCGCTGAACGTGGAGCTGTCTGCATTTCAAAGGAGCAGCTAGATCATTACTTTGTGTGGAATACTCAATAATCTGCATTTCAGCGCATTGTGTTTTATAGACACTGTGTGAGAAATGTGGGATTTTGTTAGAAGCGGGTTTTCCATTGTGATGCAGTTTCACATTCTGAGTTTCTTCCCTATAGCGAACATGTACTTAGTGTTGTAAATGGTGCCAGAACCTTGGTTTTCAAAGGTAGCTGAAAACTGCGTTGGCGCTGATGTTCTCGCTGAACGGGGAGTTGTCTGCATTTCAAAGGAGCAGCTAGAACATTACTTTGTGCGGAATACTGAATAAGCTGCATTTCAGCGCATTGTGCTTTTTCTTCGCTATAGCTAATATGTACTTCGTGTTGTAAATGGTGCCAGAACCTTGGTTTTCAAAGGTAGCTGAAAAATGCGTTGGCGCTGATGTTCTCGCTCAACGTGGAGCTGTCTGCATTTCAAAGCAGCAGCTAGATCATTAGTTTGTGATGAATACTCAATAAGCTGCATTTCAGCACATCGTGTTTTTCTTCCCTATAGCTAACATGTACTTCGTGTTGTAAATGGTGCCAGAACCTTGGTTTTCAAAGGTAGCTGAAAACGGCTTCGGGCTGATGTTCTCGCTGAACGTGGAGTTGTCTGCATTTCAAAGGAGCAGCTAGATCATTACTTTGTGCGGAATACTCAATAAGCTGCCTTTCAGTGCATTGTGTTTCAAGACACTGTGTGAGAAATGTGGGATTTCGTTCGAAGCGCGTTTTCCATTGTGAAGCAGTTTCACATTCTGAGTCTCTTCCCTAGAGCGAACATGTACTCAGTGTTGTAAATGGTGCCAGAACCTTGGTTTTCAAAGGTAGCTGAAAACTGCGTTGGCGCTGATGTTCTCGCTGAACGTGGAGCTGTCTGCATTTCAAAGGAGCAGCTAGATCATTACTTTGTGCGGAATACTCAATAAGCTGCATTTCAGCGCATTGTGTTTTTCTTCCCTATAGCTAACATGTACTTCGTGTTGTAAATGGTGCCAGAATCTTGGTTTTCAAAGGTAGCTGAAAACTGCGTTGGCTCTGATGTTCTCGCTGAACGTGGAGTTGTCTGCAATTCAAAGGAGCAGCTAGATCATTACTTTGTGTGGAATACTGAATAAGCTGCATTTCAGCGCATTGTGTTTTTCTTCCCTATAGCAAACATGTACTTCGTGTTGTAAATGGTGCCAGAACCTTGGTTTTCAAAGGTAGCTGAAAACTGCGTTGGCGCTGATGTTCTCGCTGAACGTGGAGTTGTCTGCATTTCAAAGGAGCAGCTAGATCATTACTTTGTGCGGAAAACTCAATAGCTGCATTTCAGCGCATTGTGTTTTATAGACATTGTGTGAGAAATGTGGGATTTCGTTCGAAGCGGGTTTTCCATTGTGATGCAGTTTCACATTCTGAGTTTCTTCCCTATAGCGAACATGTACTTAGTGTTGTAAATGGTGCCAGAAACTTGGCTTTCAAATGTTGCTGAAAACTGCGTTGGCTCTGACGTTCTCGCTGAACGTGGTGTTGTCTGCATTTCAAAGGAGCAGCTAGATCATTACTTTGTGCGGAATACTGAATACGCTGCATTTCAGCGCATTGTGCTTTTCTTCCCTATAGCTAATATGTACTTCGTGTTGTAAATGGTGCCAGAACCTTGGTTTTCAAAGGTAGCTGAAAACTGCGTTGGCGTTGATGTTCTCGCTCAACGTGGAGCTGTCTGCATTTCAAAGGAGCAGCTAGATCATTACTTTGTGCGGAATACTCAATAAGCTGCCTTTCAGCACATTGTGTTTTTCTTCCCTATAGCTAACATGTACTTCGTGTTGTAAATGGTGCCAGAAGCTTGGTTTTCAAAGGTAGCTGAAAACTGCGTTGGCGCTGATGTTCTCGCTGAACGTGGAGTTGTCTGCATTTCAAAGGAGCAGCTAGATCATTACTTTGTGCGGAATACTCAATAAGCTGCATTTCAGCGCATTGTGTTTTATAGACACTGTGTGAGAAATGTGGGATTTCGTTAGAATCGGGTTTTCCATTGTGAAGCAGTTTCACATTCTGAGTTCCTTCCCTATAGCGAACATGTACTTCGTGTTGTAAATGGTGCCAGAACCTTGGTTTTCAAAGGTAGCTGAAAACTGCGTTGGCGCTGATGTTCTCGCTGAACGTGAGTTTGTCTGCATTTCAAAGGAGCAGCTAGATCATTACTTTGTGCGGAATAGTCAATAAGCTGCATTTCAGCGCATTGCGTTTTTCTTCCCTATAGCTAACATGTACTTCGTGTTGTAAATGGTGCTGGAATCATGGATTTCAAAGGTAGCTGAAAACTGCGTTGGCACTGATGTTCTCGCTGAACGTGGAGCTGTCTGCATTTCAAAGAAGCAGCTAGATCATTACTTTGTGTGGAATACTCAATAATCCGCATTTCAGCGCATTGTGTTTTATAGACACTGTGTGAGAAATGTGGGATTTCGTTCGAAGCGGGTTTTCCATTGTGATGCAGTTTCACATTCTGAGTTTCTTCCCTATAGCAAACCTGTACTTAGTGTTGTAAATGGTGCCAGAACCTTGGTTTTCAAAGATAGCTGAAAACTGCGTTGGCGCTGATGTTCTCGCTGAACGGGGAGTTGTCTGCATTTCAAAGGAGCAGCTAGATCATTACTTTGTGCGGAATACTGAATAAGCTGCATTTCAGCGCATTGTGCTTTTTCTTCGCTATAGCTAATATGTACTGCGTGTTGTAAATGGTGCCAGAACCTTGGTTTTCAAAGGTAGCTGAAAACTGCGTTGGCGCTGATGTTCTCGCTCAACGTGGAGCTGTCTGCATTTCAAAGGAGCAGCTAGATCATTACTTTGTGATGAATACTCAATAAGCTGCATTTCAGCACATCGTGTTTTTCTCCCCTATAGCTAACATGTACTTCGTGTTGTAAATGGTGCCAGAACCTTGGTTTTCAAAGGTAGCTGAAAAGGCTTCGGGGCTGATGTTCTCGCTGAACGTGGAGTTGTCTGCATTTCAAAGGAGGAGCTAGAATATTACTTTGCGCGGAATACTCAATAAGCTGCCTTTCAGTGCATTGTGTTTCAAGACACTGTGTGAGAAATGTGGGATTTTGTTCGAAGCGCGTTTTCCATTGTGAAGCAGTTTCACATTCTGAGTCTCTTCCCTAGAGCGAACATGTACTCAGTGTTGTAAATGGTGCCAGAACCTTGGTTTTCAAAGGTAGCTGAAAAGTGCGTTGGCGCTGATGTTCTCGCTGAACGTGGAGCTGTCTGCATTTCAAAGGAGCAGCTAGATCATTACTTTGCGCGGAATACTCATTCAGCTGCAATTCAGCACATTGTGTTTTGTAGACACTGTGTGAGAAATGTGGGATTTCGTTCGAAGGGGGATTTCCATTGTGATGCAGTTTCACATTCTGAGTTTCTTCCCTAGATCGAACATGTACTTCGTGTTATAAATGGTGACAGAACCTTGGTTTTCAAAGGTAGCTGAAAACTGCGTTGGCTCTGATGTTCTCGCTGAACGTGGAGCTGTCTGCATTTCAAAGGAGCAGCTAGATCATTACTTTGTCGGAATACTCAATAATCCGCATTTCAGCGCATTGTGTTTTATAGAAACTGTGTGAGAAATGTGGGATTTCGTTCGAAGCGGGTTTTCCATTGTGATGCAGTTTCACATTCTGAGTTTCTTCCCTATAGCAAACATGTACTTAGTGTTGTAAATGGTGCCAGAACCTTGGTTTTCAAAGGTAGCTGAAAACTGCCTTTGCTCTTATGTTCTTGCTCAATGTGGAGCTGTCTGCATTTCAAAGGAGCAGCTAGATCATTACTTTGTGCGGAATACTCAATAAGCTGCATTTCAGCACAATGTGTTTTTCTTCCCTATAGCTAACATGTACTTCGTGTTGTAAATGGTGCTGGAATCATGGTTTTCAAAGGTAGCTGAAAAGTGCGCTGGCTCTCATGTTCTCGCTGAACGTGGAGTTGTCTGCATTTCAAAGGAGCAGCTAGAACATTATTTAGTGTGGCATACTGAATAAGCTGCATTTCAGCGCATTGTGCTTTTTCTTCGCTATAGCAAACATGTACTTAGTGTTGTAAATGGTGCCAGAACATTGGTTTTCAAAGGCAGATGAAAACTGCGTTGGCGCTGATGTTCTCGCTGAACGTGGATTTGTCTGCATTTCAAAGGAGCAGCTAGATTATTACTTTGTGTGGAATACTGAATAAGCTCCATTTCAGCGCATTGTGTTTTTCTTCCCTATAGCTAACATGTACTTCGTGTTGTAAATCGTGCCAGAACCTTGGTTTTCAAAGGTAGCTGAAAACTGCGTTGGCGCTGATGTTCTCGCTGAACGTGAATTTGTCTGCATTTCAAAGGAGCAGCTAGATCATTACTTTGTGCGGAATACTCATTAAGCTGCATTTCAGCCCATTGTGTTTTTCTTCCCTATAGCTAACATGTACTTCGTGTTGTAAATGGTGCCAGAACCTTGGTTTTCAAAGGTAGCTGAAAACTGCGTTGGCGCTGATGTTCTCGCTGAACGTGGAGTTGTCTGCATTTCAAAGGAGCAGCTAGATCATTACTTTGTGCGGAATACTCAATAATCTGCATTTCAGCGCATTGTGTTTTCTAGACACTGTGTGAGAAATGTGGGATTTCGTTCGAAGCGGGTTTTCCATTGTGATGCAGTTTCACATTCTGAGTTTCTTCCCTATAGCAAACATGTACTTAGTGTTGTAAATGGTGCCAGAACCTTGGTTTTCAAAGGTAGCTGAAAACTGCGTTGGCTCTGATGTTCTCGCTGAATGTGGAGTTGTCTGCATTTCAAAGGAGCAGCTAGATCATTACTTTGTGCGGAATACTCAATAAGCTGCATTTCAGCGCATTGTGTTTTTCTTCCCTATAGCTAACATGTACTTCGTGTTGTAAATGGTGCTGGAATCATGGTTTTCAAAGGTAGCTGAAAACTGCGCTGGCTCTCATGTTCTCGCTGAACGTGGAGTTGTCTGCATTTCAAAGGAGCAGCTAGAACATTATTTAGTGTGGCATACTGAATAAGCTGCATTTCAGCGCATTGTGCTTTTTCTTCGCTATAGCAAACATGTACTTAGTTTTGTAAATGGTGCCAGAACCTTGGTTTTCAAAGGTAGCTGAAAAGGGCTTCGGGGCTGATGTTCTCGCTGAACGTGGAGTTGTCTGCATTTCAAAGGAGGAGCTAGATCATTACTTTGTGCGGAATACTCAATAATCCGCATTTCAGCGCATTGTGTTTTCTAGACACTGTGTGAGAAATGTGGGATTTCGTTCGAAGCGGGTTTTCCATTGTGATGCAGTTTCACATTCTGTGTTTCTTCCCTAGAGCGAACATGTACTTAGTGTTGTAAATGGTGCCAGAACCTTCGCTTTCAAAGGTAGCTGAAAACTGCGTTGGCTCTGATGTTCTCGCTGAACGTGGAGTTGTCTGCATTTCAAAGGAGCAGCTAGATCATTACTTTGTGCGGAATACTGAATAAGCTGCATTTCAGCGCATTGTGCTTTTTCTTCCCTATAGCTAATATGTACTTCGTGTTGTAAATGGTGCCAGAACCTTGGTTTTCAAAGGTAGCTGAAAACTGCGTTGGCGCTGATGTTCTCGCTGAACGTGGAGCTGTCTGCATTTCAAAGGAGCAGCTAGATCATTACTTTGTGCGGAATACTCAATAAGCTGCATTTCAGCACATTGTGTTTTTCTTCCCTATAGCTAACATGTACTTCGTGTTGTAAATGGTGCCAGAACCTTGGTTTTCAAAGGTAGCTGAAAACTGCGTTGTGCTGATGTTCTCGCTGAAGGTTGAGTTGTCTGCATTTCAAAAGGAGCAGCTAGATCATTACTTTGTGCGGAATACTCAATAAGCTGCATTTCAGTGCATTGTGTTTTATAGACACTGTGTGAGAAATGTGGGATTTCGTTCGAAGCGGGTTTTCCATTGTGAAGCAGTTTCACATTCTGAGTTTCTTCCCTAGAGCTAATATGCACTTAGTGTTGTAAATGGTGCCAGAACCTTGGTTTTCAAAGGTAGCTGAAAACTGCGTTGGCGTTGATGTTCTCGCTGAACGTGGAGTTGTCTGCATTTCAAAGGAGCAGCTAGATCATTACTTTGTGCGGAATACTCAATAAGCTGCATTTCAGCGCATTGTGTTTTTCTTCCCTATAGCTAACATGTACTTCGTGTTGTAAATGGTGCTGGAATCATGGATTTCAAAGGTAGCTGAAAACTGCGTTGGCACTGATGTTCTCGCTGAACGTGGAGCTGTCTGCATTTCAAAGGAGCAGCTAGATCATTACTTTGTGCGGCATACTCAATAATCTGCATTTCAGCGCATTGTGTTTTATAGACACTGTGTGAGAAATGTGGGATTTCGTTCGAAGCGGGTTTTCCATTGTGATGCAGTTTCACATTCTGAGTTTCTTCCCTATAGCTAACATGTACTTAGTGTTGTAAATGGTGCCAGAACCTTGGTTTTCAAAGGTAGCTGAAAACTGCGTTGGCGCTGATGTTCTCGCTGAACGTGGAGTTGTCTGCATTTCAAAGGAGCAGCTAGATCATTACTTTGTGCGGAATACTGAATAAGCTGCATTTCAGCGCATTGTGTTTTCTTCCTATACCTAACATGTACTTAGTGTTGTAAATGGTGCCAGAACCTTGGTTTTCAAAGGTAGCTGAAAACTGCGATGGCGCTGATGTTGTCACTGAACGTGGAGCTGTCTGCATTTCAAAGGAGCAGCTAGATCATTATTTTCTGCTGAATACTCAATAAGCTGCATTTCAGCGCATTGTTTTATTCTTCCCTATAGCTAACATGTACTTCGTGTTGTAAATGGTGCCAGAACTTTGGTTTTCAAAGGTATCTGAAAACTGCGTTGGTGTTGATGTTCTCGCTGAACGTGGAATTGTCTGCATTTAAAGGACCACCTATCATTACTTTGTGCGGAATACTCAATAAGCTGCCTTTCAGCATTGTGTTTCAAGACACTGTGTGAGAAATGTGGGATTTGTTCGAAGCGGTTTTCCATTGTGAAGCAGTTTCACATTCTGAGTTCTTCCCTAAGCGAACATGTACTTCGTGTTGTAAATGGTGCCAGAACCTTGGTTTTCAAAGGTAGCTGAAAACTGCGTTGGCGCTGATGTTCTCGCTGAACGTGGAGCTGTCTGCATTTCAAAGGAGCAGCTAGATCATTACTTTGTGCGGAATACTCATTAAGCTGCATTTCAGCACATTGTGTTTTGTAGACACTGTGTGAGAAATGTGGGATTTCGTTCGAAGCGGGTTTTCCATTGTGATGCAGTTTCACATTCTGAGTTTCTTCCCTATAGCGAACATGTACTTCGTGTTGTAAATGGTGCCAGAACCTTGGTTTTCAAAGGTAGCTGAAAACTGCGTTGGCTCTGATGTTCTCGCTGAACGTGGAGCTGTCTGCATTTCAAAGGAGCAGCTAGATCATTACTTTGTGCGGAATACTCAATAAGCTGCATTTCAGCACAATGTGTTTTTCTTCCCTATAGCTAACATGTACTTCGTGTTGTAAATGGTGCTGGAATCATGGTTTTCAAAGGTAGCTGAAAAGTGCGCTGGCTCTCATGTTCTCGCTGAACGTGGAGTTGTCTGCATTTCAAAGGAGCAGCTAGAACATTACTTAGTGTGGCATACTGAATAAGCTGCATTTCAGCGCATTGTGCTTTTTCTTCGCTATAGCAAACATGTACTTAGTGTTGTAAATGGTGCCAGAACCTTGGTTTTCAAAGGTAGCTGAAAACTGCGTTGGCGCTGATGTTCTCGCTGAACGTGGAGTTGTCTGCATTTCAAAGGAGCAGCTAGATCATTACTTTGTGCGGAATACTCAATAATCCGCATTTCAGCGCATTGTGTTTTCTAGACACTGTGTGAGAAATGTGGGATTTCGTTCGAAGCGGGTTTTCCATTGTGATGCAGTTTCACATTCTGTGTTTCTTCCCTAGAGCGAACATGTACTTAGTGTTGTAAATGGTGCCAGAAACTTCGCTTTCAAATGTTGCTGAAAACTGCGTTGGCTCTGACGATCTCGCTGAACGTGGTGTTGTCTGCATTTCAAAGGAGCAGCTAGATCATTACTTGGTGCGGCATACTGAATACGCTGCATTTCAGCGCATTGTGCCTTTTCTTCCCTATAGCTAATATGTACTTCGTGTTGTAAATGGTGCCAGAACCTTGGTTTTCAAAGGTAGCTGAAAACTGCGTTGGCGTTGATGTTCTCGCTCAACATGGAGCTGTCTGCATTTCAAAGGAGCAGCTAGATCATTACTTTGTGCGGAATACTCAATAAGCTGCGTTTCAGCACATTGTGTTTTTCTCCCCTATAGCTAACATGTACTTCGTGTTGTAAATGGTGCCAGAAGCTTGGTTTTCAAAGGTAGCTGAAAATTGCGTTGGCGATGATGTTCTCGCTGAACGTGGAGTTGTCTGCATTTCAAAGGAGCAGCTAGAACATTACTTTGTGCGGAATACTCAATAAGCTGCATCTCAGTGCATTGTGTTTTATAGACACTGTGTGAGAAATGTGGGATTTCGTTAGAAGCGTGTTTTCCATTGTGAAACAGTTTCACATTCTGAGTTTCTTCCCTAGAGCGAACATTTACTTAGTGTTGTAAATGATGCCAGAACCTTTGTTTTCAAAGGTAGCTGAAAACTGCGTTGGCGTTGATGTTCTCGCTGAACGTGAATTTGTCTGCATTTCAAAGGAGCAGCTAGATCATTACTTTGTGCGGAATAGTCAATAAGCTGCATTTCAGCGCATTGCGTTTTTCTTCCCTATAGCTAACATGTACTTCGTGTTGTAAATGGTGCTGGAATCATGGATTTCAAAGGTAGCTGAAAACTGCGTTGGCACTGATGTTCTCGCTGAACGTGGAGCTGTCTGCATTTCAAAGAAGCAGCTAGATCATTACTTTGTGTGGAATACTCAATAATCCGCATTTCAGCGCATTGTGTTTTATAGACACTGTGTGAGAAATGTGGGATTTCGTTCGAAGCGGGTTTTCCATTGTGATGCAGTTTCACATTCTGAGTTTCTTCCCTATAGCAAACATGTACTTAGTGTTGTAAATGGTGCCAGAACCTTGGTTTTCAAAGATAGCTGAAAACTGCGTTGGCGCGATGTTCTCGCTGAACGGGGAGTTGTCTGCATTTCAAAGGAGCAGCTAGATCATTACTTTGTGCGGAATACTGAATAAGCTGCATTTCAGCGCATTGTGCTTTTTCTTCGCTATAGCTAATATGTACTGCGTGTTGTAAATGGTGCCAGAACCTTGGTTTTCAAAGGTAGCTGAAAACTGCGTTGGCGCTGATGTTCTCGCTCAACGTGGAGCTGTCTGCATTTCAAAGGAGCAGCTAGATCATTACTTTGTGATGAATACTCAATAAGCTGCATTTCAGCACATCGTGTTTTTCTCCCCTATAGCTAACATGTACTTCGTGTTGTAAATGGTGCCAGAACCTTGGTTTTCAAAGGTAGCTGAAAAGGGCTTCGGGGCTGATGTTCTCGCTGAACGTGGAGTTGTCTGCATTTCAAAGGAGGAGCTAGAATATTACTTTGCGCGGAATACTCAATAAGCTGCCTTTCAGTGCATTGTGTTTCAAGACACTGTGTGAGAAATGTGGGATTTTGTTCGAAGCGCGTTTTCCATTGTGAAGCAGTTTCACATTCTGAGTCTCTTCCCTAGAGCGAACATGTACTCAGTGTTGTAAATGGTGCCAGAACCTTGGTTTTCAAAGGTAGCTGAAAAGTGCGTTGGCGCTGATGTTCTCGCTGAACGTGGAGCTGTCTGCATTTCAAAGGAGCAGCTAGATCATTACTTTGCGCGGAATACTCATTCAGCTGCAATTCAGCACATTGTGTTTTGTAGACACTGTGTGAGAAATGTGGGATTTCGTTCGAAGCGGGTTTTCCATTGTGATGCAGTTTCACATTCTGAGTTTCTTCCCTAGATCGAACATGTACTTCGTGTTATAAATGGTGACAGAACCTTGGTTTTCAAAGGTAGCTGAAAACTGCGTTGGCTCTGATGTTCTCGCTGAACGTGGAGCTGTCTGCATTTCAAAGGAGCAGCTAGATCATTACTTTGTGCGGAATACTCAATAAGCTGCATTTCAGCACAATGTGTTTTTCTTCCCTATAGCTAACATGTACTTCGTGTTGTAAATGGTGCTGGAATCATGGTTTTCAAAGGTAGCTGAAAAGTGCGCTGGCTCTCATGTTCTCGCTGAACGTGGAGTTGTCTGCATTTCAAAGGAGCAGCTAGAACATTATTTAGTGTGGCATACTGAATAAGCTGCATTTCAGCGCATTGTGCTTTTTCTTCGCTATAGCAAACATGTACTTAGTGTTGTAAATGGTGCCAGAACCTTTGTTTTCAAAGGTAGCTGAAAACTGCGTTGGCGCTGATGTTCTCGCTGAACATGGAGCTGTCTGCATTTCAAAGGAGCAGCTAGATCATTACTTTGTGCGGAATACTCAATAATCCGCATTTCAGCGCATTGTGTTTTCTAGACACTGTGTGAGAAATGTGGGATTTCGTTCGAAGCGGGTTTTCCATTGTGATGCAGTTTCACATTCTGTGTTTCTTCCCTAGAGCGAACATGTACTTAGTGTTGTAAATGGTGCCAGAAACTTCGCTTTCAAATGTTGCTGAAAACTGCGTTGGCTCTGACGATCTCGCTGAACGTGGTGTTGTCTGCATTTCAAAGGAGCAGCTAGATCATTACTTGGTGCGGCATACTGAATACGCTGCATTTCAGCGCATTGTGCCTTTTCTTCCCTATAGCTAATATGTACTTCGTGTTGTAAATGGTGCCAGAACCTTGGTTTTCAAAGGTAGCTGAAAACTGCGTTGGCGTTGATGTTCTCGCTCAACATGGAGCTGTCTGCATTTCAAAGGAGCAGCTAGATCATTACTTTGTGCGGAATACTCAATAAGCTGCGTTTCAGCACATTGTGTTTTTCTCCCCTATAGCTAACATGTACTTCGTGTTGTAAATGGTGCCAGAAGCTTGGTTTTCAAAGGTAGCTGAAAATTGCGTTGGCGATGATGTTCTCGCTGAACGTGGAGTTGTCTGCATTTCAAAGGAGCAGCTAGAACATTACTTTGTGCGGAATACTCAATAAGCTGCATCTCAGTGCATTGTGTTTTATAGACACTGTGTGAGAAATGTGGGATTTCGTTAGAAGCGTGTTTTCCATTGTGAAACAGTTTCACATTCTGAGTTTCTTCCCTAGAGCGAACATTTACTTAGTGTTGTAAATGATGCCAGAACCTTTGTTTTCAAAGGTAGCTGAAAACTGCGTTGGCGTTGATGTTCTCGCTGAACGTGAATTTGTCTGCATTTCAAAGGAGCAGCTAGATCATTACTTTGTGCGGAATAGTCAATAAGCTGCATTTCAGCGCATTGCGTTTTTCTTCCCTATAGCTAACATGTACTTCGTGTTGTAAATGGTGCTGGAATCATGGATTTCAAAGGTAGCTGAAAACTGCGTTGGCACTGATGTTCTCGCTGAACGTGGAGCTGTCTGCATTTCAAAGAAGCAGCTAGATCATTACTTTGTGTGGAATAATCAATAATCCGCATTTCAGCGCATTGTGTTTTATAGACACTGTGTGAGAAATGTGGGATTTCGTTCGAAGCGTGTTTTCCATTGTGATGCAGTTTCACATTCTGAGTTTCTTCCCTATAGCAAACATTTACTTAGTGTTGTAAATGGTGCCAGAACCTTGGTTTTCAAAGATAGCTGAAAACTGCGTTGGCGCGATGTTCTCGCTGAACGGGGAGTTGTCTGCATTTCAAAGGAGCAGCTAGATCATTACTTTGTGCGGAATACTGAATAAGCTGCATTTCAGCGCATTGTGCTTTTTCTTCGCTATAGCTAATATGTACTGCGTGTTGTAAATGGTGCCAGAACCTTGGTTTTCAAAGGTAGCTGAAAACTGCGTTGGCGCTGATGTTCTCGCTCAACGTGGAGCTGTCTGCATTTCAAAGGAGCAGCTAGATCATTACTTTGTGATGAATACTCAATAAGCTGCATTTCAGCACATCGTGTTTTTCTCCCCTATAGCTAACATGTACTTCGTGTTGTAAATGGTGCCAGAACCTTGGTTTTCAAAGGTAGCTGAAAAGTGCGTTGGCGCTGATGTTCTCGCTGAACGTGGAGCTGTCTGCATTTCAAAGGAGCAGCTAGATCATTACTTTGCGCGGAATACTCATTCAGCTGCAATTCAGCACATTGTGTTTTGTAGACACTGTGTGAGAAATGTGGGATTTCGTTCGAAGCGGGTTTTCCATTGTGATGCAGTTTCACATTCTGAGTTTCTTCCCTAGATCGAACATGTACTTCGTGTTATAAATGGTGACAGAACCTTGGTTTTCAAAGGTAGCTGAAAACTGCGTTGGCTCTGATGTTCTCGCTGAACGTGGAGCTGTCTGCATTTCAAAGGAGCAGCTAGATCATTACTTTGTGCGGAATACTCAATAAGCTGCATTTCAGCACAATGTGTTTTTCTTCCCTATAGCTAACATGTACTTCGTGTTGTAAATGGTGCTGGAATCATGGTTTTCAAAGGTAGCTGAAAAGTGCGCTGGCTCTCATGTTCTCGCTGAACGTGGAGTTGTCTGCATTTCAAAGGAGCAGCTAGAACATTATTTCGTGTGGCATACTGAATAAGCTGCATTTCAGCGCATTGTGCTTTTTCTTCGCTATAGCAAACATGTACTTAGTGTTGTAAATGGTGCCAGAACCTTTGTTTTCAAAGGTAGCTGAAAACTGCGTTGGCGCTGATGTTCTCGCTGAACATGGAGCTGTCTGCATTTCAAAGGAGCAGCTAGATCATTACTTTGTGCGGAATACTCAATAATCCGCATTTCAGCGCATTGTGTTTTCTAGACACTGTGTGAGAAATGTGGGATTTCGTTCGAAGCGGGTTTTCCATTGTGATGCAGTTTCACATTCTGTGTTTCTTCCCTAGAGCGAACATGTACTTAGTGTTGTAAATGGTGCCAGAAACTTCGCTTTCAAATGTTGCTGAAAACTGCGTTGGCTCTGACGATCTCGCTGAACGTGGTGTTGTCTGCATTTCAAAGGAGCAGCTAGATCATTACTTGGTGCGGCATACTGAATACGCTGCATTTCAGCGCATTGTGCCTTTTCTTCCCTATAGCTAATATGTACTTCGTGTTGTAAATGGTGCCAGAACCTTGGTTTTCAAAGGTAGCTGAAAACTGCGTTGGCGTTGATGTTCTCGCTCAACATGGAGCTGTCTGCATTTCAAAGGAGCAGCTAGATCATTACTTTGTGCGGAATACTCAATAAGCTGCGTTTCAGCACATTGTGTTTTTCTCCCCTATAGCTAACATGTACTTCGTGTTGTAAATGGTGCCAGAAGCTTGGTTTTCAAAGGTAGCTGAAAATTGCGTTGGCGATGATGTTCTCGCTGAAGGTGGAGTTGTCTGCATTTCAAAGGAGCAGCTAGAACATTACTTTGTGCGGAATACTCAATAAGCTGCATCTCAGTGCATTGTGTTTTATAGACACTGTGTGAGAAATGTGGGATTTCGTTAGAAGCGTGTTTTCCATTGTGAAACAGTTTCACATTCTGAGTTTCTTCCCTAGAGCGAACATTTACTTAGTGTTGTAAATGATGCCAGAACCTTTGTTTTCAAAGGTAGCTGAAAACTGCGTTGGCGTTGATGTTCTCGCTGAACGTGAATTTGTCTGCATTTCAAAGGAGCAGCTAGATCATTACTTTGTGCGGAATAGTCAATAAGCTGCATTTCAGCGCATTGCGTTTTTCTTCCCTATAGCTAACATGTACTTCGTGTTGTAAATGGTGCTGGAATCATGGATTTCAAAGGTAGCTGAAAACTGCGTTGGCACTGATGTTCTCGCTGAACGTGGAGCTGTCTGCATTTCAAAGAAGCAGCTAGATCATTACTTTGTGTGGAATACTCAATAATCCGCATTTCAGCGCATTGTGTTTTATAGACACTGTGTGAGAAATGTGGGATTTCGTTCGAAGCGGGTTTTCCATTGTGATGCAGTTTCACATTCTGAGTTTCTTCCCTATAGCAAACATGTACTTAGTGTTGTAAATGGTGCCAGAACCTTGGTTTTCAAAGATAGCTGAAAACTGCGTTGGCGCGATGTTCTCGCTGAACGGGGAGTTGTCTGCATTTCAAAGGAGCAGCTAGATCATTACTTTGTGCGGAATACTGAATAAGCTGCATTTCAGCGCATTGTGCTTTTTCTTCGCTATAGCTAATATGTACTGCGTGTTGTAAATGGTGCCAGAACCTTGGTTTTCAAAGGTAGCTGAAAACTGCGTTGGCGCTGATGTTCTCGCTCAACGTGGAGCTGTCTGCATTTCAAAGGAGCAGCTAGATCATTACTTTGTGATGAATACTCAATAAGCTGCATTTCAGCACATCGTGTTTTTCTCCCCTATAGCTAACATGTACTTCGTGTTGTAAATGGTGCCAGAACCTTGGTTTTCAAAGGTAGCTGAAAAGGGCTTCGGGGCTGATGTTCTCGCTGAACGTGGAGTTGTCTGCATTTCAAAGGAGGAGCTAGAATATTACTTTGCGCGGAATACTCAATAAGCTGCTTTCAGTGCATTGTGTTTCAAGACACTGTGTGAGAAATGTGGGATTTTGTTCGAAGCGCGTTTTCCATTGTGAAGCAGTTTCACATTCTGAGTCTCTTCCCTAGAGCGAACATGTACTCAGTGTTGTAAATGGTGCCAGAACCTTGGTTTTCAAAGGTAGCTGAAAAGTGCGTTGGCGCTGATGTTCTCGCTGAACGTGGAGCTGTCTGCATTTCAAAGGAGCAGCTAGATCATTACTTTGCGCGGAATACTCATTCAGCTGCAATTCAGCACATTGTGTTTTGTAGACACTGTGTGAGAAATGTGGGATTTCGTTCGAAGCGGGTTTTCCATTGTGATGCAGTTTCACATTCTGAGTTTCTTCCCTAGATCGAACATGTACTTCGTGTTATAAATGGTGACAGAACCTTGGTTTTCAAAGGTAGCTGAAAACTGCGTTGGCTCTGATGTTCTCGCTGAACGTGGAGCTGTCTGCATTTCAAAGGAGCAGCTAGATCATTACTTTGTGCGGAATACTCAATAATCCGCATTTCAGCGCATTGTGTTTTATAGACACTGTGTGAGAAATGTGGGATTTCGTTCGAAGCGGGTTTTCCATTGTGATGCAGTTTCACATTCTGAGTTTCTTCCCTATAGCAAACATGTACTTAGTGTTGTAAATGGTGCCAGAACCTTGGTTTTCAAAGGTAGCTGAAAACTGCCTTTGCTCTTATGTTCTTGCTCAATGTGGAGCTGTCTGCATTTCAAAGGAGCAGCTAGATCATTGCTTTGTGCGGAATACTCAATAAGCTGCATTTCAGCACAATGTGTTTTTCTTCCCTATAGCTAACATGTACTTCGTGTTGTAAATGGTGCTGGAATCATGGTTTTCAAAGGTAGCTGAAAAGTGCGCTGGCTCTCATGTTCTCGCTGAACGTGGAGTTGTCTGCATTTCAAAGGAGCAGCTAGAACATTATTTAGTGTGGCATACTGAATAAGCTGCATTTCAGCGCATTGTGCTTTTTCTTCGCTATAGCAAACATGTACTTAGTGTTGTAAATGGTGCCAGAACATTGGTTTTCAAAGGCAGATGAAAACTGCGTTGGCGCTGATGTTCTCGCTGAACGTGGATTTGTCTGCATTTCAAAGGAGCAGCTAGATTATTACTTTGTGTGGAATACTGAATAAGCTCCATTTCAGCGCATTGTGTTTTTCTTCCCTATAGCTAACATGTACTTCGTGTTGTAAATCGTGCCAGAACCTTGGTTTTCAAAGGTAGCTGAAAACTGCCTTTGCTCTTATGTTCTTGCTCAATGTGGAGCTGTCTGCATTTCAAAGGAGCAGCTAGATCATTACTTTGTGCGGAATACTCAATAAGCTGCATTTCAGCACATTGTGTTTTTCTTCCCTATAGCTAACATGTACTTCGTGTTGTAAATGGTGCTGGAATCATGGTTTTCAAAGGTAGCTGAAAACTGCGTTGGCGCTGATGTTCTCGCTGAACGTGGAGCTGTCTGCATTTCAAAGGAGCAGCTAGATCATTACTTTGTGCGGAATACTCAATAATCCGCATTTCAGCGCATTGTGTTTTCTAGACACTGTGTGAGAAATGTGGGATTTCGTTCGAAGCGGGTTTTCCATTGTGATGCAGTTTCACATTCTGAGTTTCTTCCCTATAGCTAACATGTACTTAGTGTTGTAAATGGTGCCAGAACCTTGGTTTTCAAAGTTAGCTGAAAACTGCGTTGGCGCTGATGTTCTCGCTGAACGTGGAGTTGTCTGCATTTCAAAGGAGCAGCTAGATCATCACTTTGTGCGGATACCAATAAGCCATTTCAGCCATTGTGTTTTATAGACACTGTGTGAGAAATGTGGGATTTCGTTCGAAGCGTTTTCCATTGTGATGCAGTTTCACATTCTGAGTTTCTTCCCTATAGCTAACATGTACTTAGTGTTATAAATGGTGCCAGAACCTTGGTTTTCAAAGGTAGCTGAAAACTGCGTTGGCTCTGATGTTCTCGCTCAATGTGGAGCTGTCTGCATTTCAAAGGAGCAGCTAGATAATTACTTTGTGCGGAATACTCAATAAGCTGCATTTCAGCACATTGTGTTTTTCTTCCCTATAGCTAACATGTACTTCGTGTTGTAAATGGTGCTGGAATCATGGTTTTCAAAGGTAGCTGAAAAGTGCGCTGGCTCTCATGTTCTCGCTGAACGTGGAGTTGTCTGCATTTCAAAGGAGCAGCTAGAACATTACTTTGTGCGGCATACTGAATAAGCTGCATTTCAGCGCATTGTGCTTTTTCTTCGCTATAGCAAACATGTACTTAGTGTTGTAAATGGTGCCAGAACCTTGGTTTTCAAAGGTAGCTGAAAACTGCGTTGGCGCTGATGTTCTCGCTGAACGTGGACTTGTCTGCATTTCAAAGGAGCAGCTAGATCATTACTTTGTGCGGAATAGTCAATAAGCTGCATTTCAGCACATTGTGTTTTTCTTCCCTATAGCTAACATGTACTTCGTGTTGTAAATGGTGCTGGAATCATGGATTTCAAAGGTAGCTGAAAACTGCATTGGCGCTGATGTTCTCGCTGAACGTGGAGTTGTCTGCATTTCAAAGGAGCAGCTAGATCATTACTTTGTGCGGAATACTCACTAAGCTGCATTTCAGCACACTGTGTTTTATAGACACTGTGTGAGAAATGTGGGATTTCGTTCGAAGCGGGTCTTCCATTGTGATGCAGTTTCACATTCTGAATTTCTTCCCTAGATCGAACATGTACTTCGTGTTATAAATGGTGACAGAACTTTGGTTTTCAAAGGCAGATGAAAACTGCGTTGGCGCTGATGTTCTCGCTGAACGTGGAGTTGTCTGCATTTCAAAGGAGCAGCTAGATTATTACTTTGTGCGGAATACTGAATAAGCTGCATTTCAGCGCATTGTGTTTTTCTTCCCTATAGCTAACATGTACTTCGTGTTGTAAATCGTGCCAGAACCTTGGTTTTCAAAGGTAGCTGAAAACTGCGTTGGCGCTGATGTTCTCGCTGAACGTGGAGCTGTCTGCATTTCAAAGGAGCAGCTAGATCATTACTTTGTGCGGAATACTCAATAATCCGCATTTCAGCGCATTGTGTTTTCTAGACACTGTGTGAGAAACGTGGGATTTCGTTCGAAGCGGGTTTTCCATTGTGATGCAGTTTCACATTCTGAATTTCTTCCCTAGATCGAACATGTACTTCGTGTTATAAATGGTGACAGAACTTTGGTTTTCAAAGGTAGATGAAAACTGCGTTGGCGCTGATGTTCTCGCTGAACGTGGAGTTGTCTGCATTTCAAAGGAGCAGCTAGATTATTACTTTGTGTGGAATACTGAATAAGCTGCATTTCAGCGCATTGTGTTTTTCTTCCCTATAGCTAACATGTACTTCGTGTTGTAAATCGTGCCAGAACCTTGGTTTTCAAAGGTAGCTGAAAACTGCGTTGGCGCTGATGTTCTCGCTGAACATGGAGCTGTCTGCATTTCAAAGGAGCAGCTAGATCATTACTTTGTGCGGAATACTCAATAATCCGCATTTCAGCGCATTGTGTTTTCTAGACACTGTGTGAGAAATGTGGGATTTCGTTCGAAGCGGGTTTTCCATTGTGATGCAGTTTCACATTCTGTGTTTCTTCCCTAGAGCGAACATGTACTTAGTGTTGTAAATGGTGCCAGAACCTTGGTTTTCAAAGGTAGCTGAAAACTGCGTTGCGCTGATGTTCTCGCTGAACGTGGAGTTGTCTGCATTTCAAAGGAGCAGCTGGAACATTACTTTGTGCGGCATACCCAATAAGCCATATTTCAGCTCATTGTGTTTTATAGACACTGTGTGAGAAATGTGGGATTTCGTTCGAAGCGGGTTTTCCATTGTGATGCAGTTTCACATTCTGAGTTTCTTCCCTATAGCTAACATGTACTTAGTGTTGTAAATGGTGCCAGAACCTTGGTTTTCAAAGGTAGCTGAAAACTGCGTTGGCGCTGATGTTCTCGCTGAATGTGGATTTGTCTGCATTTAAAAGGAGCAGCTAGATCATTACTTTGTGCGGAATACTCATTCAGCTGCAATTCAGCGCATTGTGTTTTCTAGACACTGTGTGAGAAATGTGGGATTTCGTTCGAAGCAGGTTTTCCATTGTGATGCAGTTTCACATTCTGTGTTTCTTCCCTAGAGCGAACATGTACTCAGTGTTGTAAATGGTGCCAGAAACTTCGCTTTCAAATGTTGCTGAAAACTGCGTTGGCTCTGACGATCTCGCTGAACGTGGTTTTGTCTGCATTTCAAAGGAGCAGCTAGATCATTACTTGGTGCGGCATACTGAATAAGCTGCATTTCAGCGCATTGTGCTTTTTCTTCCCTATAGCTAATATGTACTTCGTGTTGTAAATGGTGCCAGAACCTTGGTTTTCAAAGGTAGCTGAAAACTGCGTTGGCGTTGATGTTCTCGCTCAACATGGAGCTGTCTGCATTTCAAAGGAGCAGCTAGATCATTACTTTGTGCGGAATACTCAATAATCCGCATTTCAGCGCATTGTGTTTTATAGACACTGTGTGAGAAATGTGGGATTTCGTTCGAAGCGGGTTTTCCATTGTGATGCAGTTTCACATTCTGAGTTTCTTCCCTATAGCAAACATGTACTTAGTGTTGTAAATGGTGCCAGAACCTTGGTTTTCAAAGGTAGCTGAAAACTGCGTTTGCTCTTATGTTCTTGCTCAATGTGGATCTGTCTGCATTTCAAAGGAGCAGCTAGATCATTACTTGGTGCGGAATACCCAATAAGCTGCATTTCACCACAATGTGTTTTTCTTCCCTATAGCCAACATGTACTTCGTGTTGTAAATGGTGCTGGAATCATGGTTTTCAAAGGTAGCTGAAAAGTGTGCTGGCTCTCATGTTCTCGCTGAACGTGGAGTTGTCTGCATTTCAAAGGAGCAGCTAGAACATTACTTAGTGTGGCATACTGAATAAGCTGCATTTCAGCGCATTGTGCTTTTTTTCGCTATAGCTAATATGTACTTCGTGTTGTAAATGGTGCCAGAACCTTGGTTTTCAAAGGTAGCTGAAAACTGCGTTGGCGCTGATGTTCTCGCTCAACGTGGAGCTGTCTGCATTTCAAAGGAGCAGCTAGATCATTACTTTGTGCGGAATACTCAATAAGCTGCATTACAGCACATTGTGTTTTTCTCCCCTATAGCTAACATGTACTTCGTGTTGTAAATGGTGCCAGAACCTTGGTTTTCAAAGATAGCTGAAAACTGCGTTGGCGCTGATGTTCTCGCTGAACGGGGAGTTGTCTGCATTTCAAAGGAGCAGCTAGAACATTACTTTGTGCGGAATACTGAATAAGCTGCATTTCAGCGCATTGTGCTTTTTCTTCGCTATAGCTAATATGTACTTCGTGATGTAAATGGTGCCAGAACCTTGGTTTTCAAAGGTAGCTGAAAACTGCGTTGGCGCTGATGTTCTCGCTCAACGTGGAGTTGTCTGCATTTCAAAGGAGCAGCTAGATCATTACTTTGTGATGAATACTCAATAAGCTGCATTTCAGCACATCGTGTTTTTCTCCCCTATAGCTAACATGTACTTCGTGTTGTAAATGGTGCCAGAACCTTGGTTTTCAAAGGTAGCTGAAAAGGGCTTCGGGGCTGATGTTCTCGCTGAACGTGGAGTTGTCTGCATTTCAAAGAGGAGCTAGAATATTACTTTGCGCGGAATACTCAATAAGCTGCCTTTCAGTGCATTGTGTTTCAAGACACTGTGTGAGAAATGTGGGATTTTGTTCGAAGCGCGTTTTCCATTGTGAAGCAGTTTCACATTCTGAGTCTCTTCCCTAGAGCGAACATGTACTCAGTGTTGTAAATGGTGCCAGAACCTTGGTTTTCAAAGGTAGCTGAAAAGTGCGTTGGCGCTGATGTTCTCGCTGAACGTGGAGCTGTCTGCATTTCAAAGGAGCAGCTAGATCATTACTTTGCGCGGAATACTCATTCAGCTGCAATTCAGCACATTGTGTTTTGTAGACACTGTGTGAGAAATGTGGGATTTCGTTCGAAGCGGGTTTTCCATTGTGATGCAGTTTCACATTCTGAGTTTCTTCCCTAGATCGAACATGTACTTCGTGTTATAAATGGTGACAGAACCTTGGTTTTCAAAGGTAGCTGAAAACTGCGTTGGCTCTGATGTTCTCGCTGAACGTGGAGCTGTCTGCATTTCAAAGGAGCAGCTAGATCATTACTTTGTGCGGAATACTCAATAATCCGCATTTCAGCGCATTGTGTTTTATAGACACTGTGTGAGAAATGTGGGATTTCGTTCGAAGCGGGTTTTCCATTGTGATGCAGTTTCACATTCTGAGTTTCTTCCCTATAGCAAACATGTACTTAGTGTTGTAAATGGTGCCAGAACCTTGGTTTTCAAAGGTAGCTGAAAACTGCCTTTGCTCTTATGTTCTTGCTCAATGTGGAGCTGTCTGCATTTCAAAGGAGCAGCTAGATCATTACTTTGTGCGGAATACTCAATAAGCTGCATTTCAGCACAATGTGTTTTTCTTCCCTATAGCTAACATGTACTTCGTGTTGTAAATGGTGCTGGAATCATGGTTTTCAAAGGTAGCTGAAAAGTGCGCTGGCTCTCATGTTCTCGCTGAACGTGGAGTTGTCTGCATTTCAAAGGAGCAGCTAGAACATTATTTAGTGTGGCATACTGAATAAGCTGCATTTCAGCGCATTGTGCTTTTTCTTCCCTATAGCTAACATGTACTTCGTGTTGTAAATCGTGCCAGAACCTTGGTTTTCAAAGGTAGCTGAAAACTGCGTTGGCGCTGATGTTCTCGCTGAACATGGAGCTGTCTGCATTTCAAAGGAGCAGCTAGATCATTACTTTGTGCGGAATACTCAATAATCCGCATTTCAGCGCATTGTGTTTTCTAGCCACTGTGTGAGAAATGTGGGATTTCGTTCGAAGCGGGTTTTCCATTGTGATGCAGTTTCACATTCTGTGTTTCTTCCCTAGAGCGAACATGTACTTAGTGTTGTAAATGGTGCCAGAACCTTGGTTTTCAAAGGTAGCTGAAAACTGCGTTGCGCTGATGTTCTCGCTGAACGTGGAGTTGTCTGCATTTCAAAGGAGCAGCTGGAACATTACTTTGTGCGGCATACCCAATAAGCCATATTTCAGCTCATTGTGTTTTATAGACACTGTGTGAGAAATGTGGGATTTCGTTCGAAGCGGGTTTTCCATTGTGATGCAGTTTCACATTCTGAGTTTCTTCCCTATAGCTAACATGTACTTAGTGTTGTAAATGGTGCCAGAACCTTGGTTTTCAAAGGTAGCTGAAAACTGCGTTGGCGCTGATGTTCTCGCTGAACGTGGAGTTGTCTGCATTTCAAAGGAGCAGCTAGATCATTACTTTGTGCGGAATACTCATTCAGCTGCAATTCAGCGCATTGTGTTTTCTAGACACTGTGTGAGAAATGTGGGATTTCGTTCGAAGCAGGTTTTCCATTGTGATGCAGTTTCACATTCTGTGTTTCTTCCCTAGAGCGAACATGTACTCAGTGTTGTAAATGGTGCCAGAAACTTCGCTTTCAAATGTTGCTGAAAACTGCGTTGGCTCTGACGATCTCGCTGAACGTGGTTTTGTCTGCATTTCAAAGGAGCAGCTAGATCATTACTTGGTGCGGCATACTGAATAAGCTGCATTTCAGCGCATTGTGCTTTTTCTTCCCTATAGCTAATATGTACTTCGTGTTGTAAATGGTGCCAGAACCTTGGTTTTCAAAGGTAGCTGAAAACTGCGTTGGCGTTGATGTTCTCGCTCAACATGGAGCTGTCTGCATTTCAAAGGAGCAGCTAGATCATTACTTTGTGCGGAATACTCAATAATCCGCATTTCAGCGCATTGTGTTTTATAGACACTGTGTGAGAAATGTGGGATTTCGTTCGAAGCGGGTTTTCCATTGTGATGCAGTTTCACATTCTGAGTTTCTTCCCTATAGCAAACATGTACTTAGTGTTGTAAATGGTGCCAGAACCTTGGTTTTCAAAGGTAGCTGAAAACTGCGTTTGCTCTTATGTTCTTGCTCAATGTGGATCTGTCTGCATTTCAAAGGAGCAGCTAGATCATTACTTGGTGCGGAATACCCAATAAGCTGCATTTCACCACAATGTGTTTTTCTTCCCTATAGCCAACATGTACTTCGTGTTGTAAATGGTGCTGGAATCATGGTTTTCAAAGGTAGCTGAAAAGTGTGCTGGCTCTCATGTTCTCGCTGAACGTGGAGTTGTCTGCATTTCAAAGGAGCAGCTAGAACATTACTTAGTGTGGCATACTGAATAAGCTGCATTTCAGCGCATTGTGCTTTTTTTCGCTATAGCTAATATGTACTTCGTGTTGTAAATGGTGCCAGAACCTTGGTTTTCAAAGGTAGCAGAAAACTGCGTTGGCGCTGATGTTCTCGCTCAACGTGGAGCTGTCTGCATTTCAAAGGAGCAGCTAGATCATTACTTTGTGCGGAATACTCAATAAGCTGCATTACAGCACATTGTGTTTTTCTCCCCTATAGCTAATATGTACTTCGTGTTGTAAATGGTGCCAGAACCTTGGTTTTCAAAGATAGCTGAAAACTGCGTTGGCGCGATGTTCTCGCTGAACGGGGAGTTTGTCTGCATTTCAAAGGAGCAGCTAGATCATTACTTTGTGCGGAATACTGAATAAGCTGCATTTCAGCGCATTGTGCTTTTTCTTCGCTATAGCTAATATGTACTTCGTGTTGTAAATGGTGCCAGAACCTTGGTTTTCAAAGGTAGCTGAAAACTGCGTTGGCGCTGATGTTCTCGCTCAACGTGGAGCTGTCTGCATTTCAAAGGAGCAGCTAGATCATTACTTTGTGATGAATACTCAATAAGCTGCATTTCAGCACATCGTGTTTTTCTCCCCTATAGCTAACATGTACTTCGTGCTGTAAATGGTGCCAGAACCTTGGTTTTCAAAGGTAGCTGAAAAGGGCTTCGGGGCTGATGTTCTCGCTGAACGTGGAGTTGTCTGCATTTCAAAGAGGAGCTAGAATATTACTTTGCGCGGAATACTCAATAAGCTGCCTTTCAGTGCATTGTGTTTCAAGACACTGTGTGAGAAATGTGGGATTTTGTTCGAAGCGCGTTTTCCATTGTGAAGCAGTTTCACATTCTGAGTCTCTTCCCTAGAGCGAACATGTACTCAGTGTTGTAAATGGTGCCAGAACCTTGGTTTTCAAAGGTAGCTGAAAAGTGCGTTGGCGCTGATGTTCTCGCTGAACGTGGAGCTGTCTGCATTTCAAAGGAGCAGCTAGATCATTACTTTGCGCGGAATACTCATTCAGCTGCAATTCAGCACATTGTGTTTTGTAGACACTGTGTGAGAAATGTGGGATTTCGTTCGAAGCGGGTTTTCCATTGTGATGCAGTTTCACATTCTGAGTTTCTTCCCTAGATCGAACATGTACTTCGTGTTATAAATGGTGACAGAACCTTGGTTTTCAAAGGTAGCTGAAAACTGCGTTGGCTCTGATGTTCTCGCTGAACGTGGAGCTGTCTGCATTTCAAAGGAGCAGCTAGATCATTACTTTGTGCGGAATACTCAATAATCCGCATTTCAGCGCATTGTGTTTTATAGACACTGTGTGAGAAATGTGGGATTTCGTTCGAAGCGGGTTTTCCATTGTGATGCAGTTTCACATTCTGAGTTTCTTCCCTATAGCAAACATGTACTTAGTGTTGTAAATGGTGCCAGAACCTTGGTTTTCAAAGGTAGCTGAAAACTGCCTTTGCTCTTATGTTCTTGCTCAATGTGGAGCTGTCTGCATTTCAAAGGAGCAGCTAGATCATTACTTTGTGCGGAATACTCAATAAGCTGCATTTCAGCACAATGTGTTTTTCTTCCCTATAGCTAACATGTACTTCGTGTTGTAAATGGTGCTGGAATCATGGTTTTCAAAGGTAGCTGAAAAGTGCGCTGGCTCTCATGTTCTCGCTGAACGTGGAGTTGTCTGCATTTCAAAGGAGCAGCTAGAACATTATTTAGTGTGGCATACTGAATAAGCTGCATTTCAGCGCATTGTGCTTTTTCTTCCCTATAGCTAACATGTACTTCGTGTTGTAAATCGTGCCAGAACCTTGGTTTTCAAAGGTAGCTGAAAACTGCGTTGGCGCTGATGTTCTCGCTGAACATGGAGCTGTCTGCATTTCAAAGGAGCAGCTAGATCATTACTTTGTGCGGAATACTCAATAATCCGCATTTCAGCGCATTGTGTTTTCTAGCCACTGTGTGAGAAATGTGGGATTTCGTTCGAAGCGGGTTTTCCATTGTGATGCAGTTTCACATTCTGTGTTTCTTCCCTAGAGCGAACATGTACTTAGTGTTGTAAATGGTGCCAGAACCTTGGTTTTCAAAGGTAGCTGAAAACTGCGTTGCGCTGATGTTCTCGCTGAACGTGGAGTTGTCTGCATTTCAAAGGAGCAGCTGGAACATTACTTTGTGCGGCATACCCAATAAGCCATATTTCAGCTCATTGTGTTTTATAGACACTGTGTGAGAAATGTGGGATTTCGTTCGAAGCGGGTTTTCCATTGTGATGCAGTTTCACATTCTGAGTTTCTTCCCTATAGCTAACATGTACTTAGTGTTGTAAATGGTGCCAGAACCTTGGTTTTCAAAGGTAGCTGAAAACTGCGTTGGCGCTGATGTTCTCGCTGAACGTGGAGTTGTCTGCATTTCAAAGGAGCAGCTAGATCATTACTTTGTGCGGAATACTCATTCAGCTGCAATTCAGCGCATTGTGTTTTCTAGACACTGTGTGAGAAATGTGGGATTTCGTTCGAAGCAGGTTTTCTATTGTGATGCAGTTTCACATTCTGTGTTTCTTCCCTAGAGCGAACATGTACTCAGTGTTGTAAATGGTGCCAGAAACTTCGCTTTCAAATGTTGCTGAAAACTGCGTTGGCTCTGACGATCTCGCTGAACGTGGTTTTGTCTGCATTTCAAAGGAGCAGCTAGATCATTACTTGGTGCGGCATACTGAATAAGCTGCATTTCAGCGCATTGTGCTTTTTCTTCCCTATAGCTAATATGTACTTCGTGTTGTAAATGGTGCCAGAACCTTGGTTTTCAAAGGTAGCTGAAAACTGCGTTGGCGTTGATGTTCTCGCTGAACGTGGAGTTGTCTGCATTTCAAAGGAGCAGCTAGAACATTACTTTGTGCGGAATACTCAATAAGCTGCATCTCAGTGCATTGTGTTTTATAGACACTGTGTGAGAAATGTGGGATTTCGTTAGAAGCGTGTTTTCCATTGTGAAACAGTTTCACATTCTGAGTTTCTTCCCTAGAGCGAACATTTACGTAGTGTTGTAAATGATGCCAGAACCTTTGTTTTCAAAGGTAGCTGAAAACTGCGTTGGCGTTGATGTTCTCGCTGAACGTGAATTTGTATGCATTTCAAAGGAGCAGCTAGATCATTACTTTGTGCGGAATAGTCAATAAGCTGCATTTCAGCGCATTGCGTTTTTCTCCCCTATAGCTAACATGTACTTCGTGTTGTAATTTTTGCTGGAATCATGGATTTCAAAGGTAGCTGAATACTGCGTTGGCACTGATGTTCTCGCTGAACGTGGAGCTGTCTGCATTTCAAAGAAGCAGCTAGATCATTACTTTGTGTGGAATACTCAATAATCCGCATTTCAGCGCATTGTGTTTTATAGACACTGTGTGAGAAATGTGGGATTTCGTTCGAAGCGGGTTTTCCATTGTGATGCAGTTTCACATTCTGAGTTTCTTCCCTATAGCAAACATGTACTTAGTGTTGTAAATGGTGCCAGAACCTTGGTTTTCAAAGGTAGCTGAAAACTGCGTTTGCTCTTATGTTCTTGCTCAATGTGGATCTGTCTGCATTTCAAAGGAGCAGCTAGATCATTACTTGGTGCGGAATACTCAATAAGCTGCATTTCAGCACAATGTGTTTTTCTTCCCTATAGCTAACATGTACTTCGTGTTGTAAATGGTGCTGGAATCATGGTTTTCAAAAGTAGCTGAAAAGTGTGCTGGCTCTCATGTTCTCGCTGAACGTGGAGTTGTCTGCATTTCAAAGGAGTAGCAAGAACATTACTTAGTGTGGCATACTGAATAAGCTGCATTTCAGCGCATTGTGCTTTTTTTCGCTATAGCTAATATGTACTTCGTGTTGTAAATGGTGCCAGAACCTTGGTTTTCAAAGGTAGCAGAAAACTGCGTTGGCGCTGATGTTCTCGCTCAACGTGGAGCTGTCTGCATTTCAAAGGAGCAGCTAGATCATTACTTTGTGCGGAATACTCAATAAGCTGCATTACAGCACATTGTGTTTTTCTCCCCTATAGCTAATATGTACTTCGTGTTGTAAATGGTGCCAGAACCTTGGTTTTCAAAGATAGCTGAAAACTGCGTTGGCGCGATGTTCTCGCTGAACGGGGAGTTGTCTGCATTTCAAAGGAGCAGCTAGATCATTACTTTGTGCGGAATACTGAATAAGCTGCATTTCAGCGCATTGTGCTTTTTCTTCGCTATAGCTAATATGTACTTCGTGTTGTAAATGGTGCCAGAACCTTGGTTTTCAAAGGTAGCTGAAAACTGCGTTGGCGCTGATGTTCTCGCTCAACGTGGAGCTGTCTGCATTTCAAAGGAGCAGCTAGATCATTACTTTGTGATGAATACTCAATAAGCTGCATTTCAGCACATCGTGTTTTTCTCCCCTATAGCTAACATGTACTTCGTGTTGTAAATGGTGCCAGAACCTTGGTTTTCAAAGGTAGCTGAAAAGGGCTTCGGGGCTGATGTTCTCGCTGAACGTGGAGTTGTCTGCATTTCAAAGGAGGAGCTAGAATATTACTTTGCGCGGAATACTCAATAAGCTGCCTTTCAGTGCATTGTGTTTCAAGACACTGTGTGAGAAATGTGGGATTTTGTTCGAAGCGCGTTTTCCATTGTGAAGCAGTTTCACATTCTGAGTCTCTTCCCTAGAGCGAACATGTACTCAGTGTTGTAAATGGTGCCAAAACCTTCCTTTTCTAAGGTAGCTGAAAACTGTGTTGGCGCTGATGTTCTCGCTCAACGTGGAGCTGTCTGCATTTCAAAGGAGCAGTTAGATCATTACTTTGTGCGGCATACTCCATAAGCTGAATTTCAGCGCAATGTGGTTTTCTTCCCTATACCTAACATGTACTTCGTGTTTTAAATGGTGCCAGAACCTTTGTTTTCAAAGGTAGCTGAAAACTGCTTCGGGGCTGATGTTCTCGCTGAATGTGGAGCTGTCTGCATTTCAAAGGAGCAGCTAGAACATTACTTTGCGCGGAATACTAAATAAGCTGCATTTCAGCGCATTGTGTTTCAAGACACTGTGTGAGAAATGTGGGATTTCGTTCGAAGCAGCTTTTCCATTGTGATGCAGTTTCACATTCTGAGTTTCTTCCCTAGAGTGAACATGTACTTCGTGTTGTAAATGGTGCTGGAATCATGGTTTTCAAAGGTAGCTGAAAAGTGCGTTGGCTCTGATGTTCTCGCTGAACGTGGAGTTGTCTGCATTTCAAAGGAGCAGTTAGAACATTACTTTTTGCGGCATACTCCATAAGCTGAATTTCAGCGCAATGTGGTTTTCTTCCCTATAGCTAACCTGTACTTCGTGTTGTAAATGGTGCCAGAACCTTGGTTTTCAAAGGTAGCTGAAAACTGCTTCGGGGCTGATATTCTCGCTGAACGTGGAGTTGTCTGCATTTCAAAGGAGCAGCTAGAACATTACTTTGTGCGGAATACTCAATAAGCTGCATTTCAGCACATTGTGTTTTATAGACATTGTGTGAGAAATGTGGGATTTCATTCGAAGCGGGTTTTCCATTGTGATGAGTTTCATATTCTGTTTCTTCCCTATAGAGAACATGTACTTAGTGTTGTAAATGGTGCTGGAATCATGGTTTTCAAAGATAGCTGAAAACTGCGTTGGCGCTGATGTTGTTGCTAAACATGGAGTTGTCAGCATTTCAAAGGAGTAGCTAGATCATTACTTTGTGCAGAATACTCAATAAGCCGCATTTCAATGCATTGTGTTTTATAGACACTTTGTGAGAAATGTGGGATTTTGTTAGAAGCGGATATTCCATTGTGATGCAGTTTCACATTCTGAGTTTCTTCCCTATAGCGAACATGTACTTCGTGTTGTAAATGGTGCCAGAACCTTCATTTTCAAAGAGAGCTGAAAATTGCGTTGGCGCTGATGTTCTCTCTGAATGTGGAGTTGTCTGCATTTCAAAGGAGCAGCTAGATCATTACTTTGTGCGGAATACTCAATAAGCTGCATTTCAGCGCATTGTGCTTTTCTTCCCTATAGCTAACATGTACTTCGTGTTGTAAATGGTGCCAGAACCTTTGTTTTCAAAGGTAGCTGAAAAGTGTGCTGGCTCTCATGTTCTCGCTGAACGTGGAGTTGTCTGCATTTCAAAGGAGCTGCTAGATCATTTCTTTGTGCGGCATACTCCATAAGCTGAATTTCAGCGCAATGCGGTTTTCTTCCCTATAGCTAACATGTACTTCGTTTTGTAAATGGTGCCAGAACCTTTGTTTTCAAAGGTAGCTGAAAACTGCTTCGGGGCTGATGTTCTCACTGAACATGGAGTTGTTTGCATTTCAAAGGAGCAGCTAGATCATTACTTTGTGCGGAATACTCAATAAGCTGCATTTCATCACATTGTGTTTTATAGACACTGTGTGAGAAATGTGGGATTTCGTTCGAAGCGGGTTTTCCATTGTGATGCAGTTTCACATTCTGAGTTACTTCCTTATAGGTAACATTTACTTAGTGTTGTAAATGGTGGCAGAACCTTCATTTTCAAAGGTAGCTGAAAACTGCATTGGCGCTGATGTTCTCGCTGAACGTGAATTTGTCTGTATTTCAAAGGAGCAGCTAGATCATTACTTTGTGCGGAATACTCAAAAAGCAGCGCTTCAGCGCATTGTGATTTTCTTCTCTATAGCTTACATGTACTTCGTGTTGTAAATGGTGCTAGAACCTTGGTTTTCAAAGTCCTTGAGGTCAGGTAAGCTGTAGCTGCTCGTCCACACTAAGCCTGAAATTGCCGTGCGTGGGAGTCCAGTCGCCCAGATGCAATCTTCCGAGTGGGCGTGAAGACTTCTGGTTGCTTCCCTGGAGAAGTTGGTTGTGCCTGAGGACCCTGGCCTCAGCCTTGCTGCCGGGGGTCACATCCATGGGCCTCAGCCCCGCCACCTTCCCAGACCAGGCTTGGGTGTAGCCTTGCCCCTAGCATCCAGGGACCGTTTGTCGGGTTAGATGTAGCTGCTCGTCCACGCTAAGCGCAAAAAGGGGCTCGCGTGGGGGTCCAGCCACACCGAATAGCCAATAGGGCTTGAAGATTGCGGGTTGCTTCCCAGGAGAAGTTGGTAGCGCCTGGGGACCCTGGCCTCAGCCATGCTGCTGGGGGTCACATCCATGAGCCTCAGCCCCGCCCCTCTTCTCGGCCCAGGATTGGGTCTAGCCACACCCCTAGCATCCCAGGCCCATTGGTAGAGTTAGCTGTAGCTGCTCGTCCACGCTAAGCCCGAAAATGGCCATGCGTCTGTCCAGCCACCCCGAAGCAGCCTTCCGAGTGGCCGTGAAGATTGCTGGTTGCTTCCCAGGAGAAGTTGGTTGCGCCTGGGGACCCTGGCCTCAGCCTTGCTGCCGGCAGTCACATCCATGAGCCTCAGCCCCGCACACTTTCCCAGCCCGGGCTTGGGTCTAGCCAAGACCCTAGCATCCCCGGCCTGTTGTTCGGGTTAGCTGTAGCTGCTTGTCCACGCTAAGCCCAAAAATGGCCGCGCATTGGGGTCCAGCCTCCCCGAAGCAGCCTTCCGAGTTGGCGTGAAGATTGCTGGTTGCTTCCCAGAAAAAGTTGTTTGCGCCTGGGGACCCTGGCCTCAGCCATGCTGCTGGGTGTCATGTCCCCGAATATCAGCCCCGCCCCTTTTCCTGGCCTGGGCTTGGGTCCAGCCACGCCCCAGGATCTCCTGCCCGTGGGTCGAGTTAGATGTAGCTGCTCGTCCACGCTAAGCCCGAAATGAGGCGTGCGTGGGGGTCCAATCTCCCTAAGGCAGCCTTCCGAGTGGGCGTGAAGACTGCTGGTTGCTTCCCGGGAGAAGTTGTTTGCGCCTGGGGACCCTGGCCTCAGCCTTGCTGCCGGGGGTCACATCCATGAGCCTCAGCCCCGACGATTATCCCGGCCCGGCCATGGGTCTTGCCACGACAATAGTAAACCCGGCCCTGTGGTCAGGTTTGCTGTAGCTGCTCGTCCACGCTAAGCACGAAATGGGGCACGCGTGGTGGTCCAGCCTCCCTGAAGCAGCCTTCCGAGTAGGCGTGATGATTGCTGTTTCCTTCCCAGAAGAAGTTGGTTGTGCCTGGGGACCCTGGCCTCAGCCTTGCTGCTGGGGGTCACATCCATGAGCCTCAGACCCACCTCTCTTCCCGGCCCAGGCTTGGGCCTAGCCACGCGCTAGCATCCCCTTCCCGTTGAATGGGTTAGCTGTAGCTGCTTGTCCACGCTAAGCTCGATAATGGCCGTGCGTGGTGGTCCAGCAGCCCCAAAGCAGCCTTCCGAGTGGGCGTGAAGACTGCTGGTTGCTTCCCAGGAGAAGTTGGTTGCGCCTGGGGTCCCTGGCCTCAGCCATGCTCCTGGGTGTCACATCCATGAGCCTCAGCCCTGCCCCCTTCCCAGCCCGGGCTTGGGTCTAGCCAAGACCCTAGCAAACCCAGCATGGGGTCGGGTTAGCTGTAGATGCTCGTCCACGCTAAGACCAAAATGGCCTCGCATTGGGGTCCAGCCACCCCGAAGCAGCCTTCCGAGTGGGCGTGAAGACTGCTGGTTGCTTCCCAGGAGAAGTTGGTTGCGCCTGGGGACCCTGGCCTCAGCCTTGCTGCTGGGGGTCACATCCATGAGCGTCAGCCCCGAACCCTTCCCAGAACGGGCTTGGGTCTAGCCACGACCCTAGCATCCCCTGCCTGTTGGTCGGGTTAGCTGTACCTGCTCGTCCACGCTAAGCCCAAAAATGGCCTCGCATTGGGGTCCAGCCTCCCCGAAGCAGCATTCCGAGTGGGCGTGAAGACTGCTGGTTGCTTCCCAGGAGAAGTTGGTTGCGCCTGGGGACCCTGGCCTCAGCCATGCTGCTGGGTGTCATGTCCCCGAATATCAGCCCCGCCCCTTTTCCATGGCCCACGCTTGGGTCTAGCCACGACCCTAGCAAACCCAGCCCTGGGGTCGATTTAGCTGTAGCTGCTCATACACGCTAAGCCCGAAATGGGGCACGCGTTGGGGTCCAGCTCATACACGCTAAGCCCAAAAATGGCCTCGCATTGGGGTCCAGCCGCCCCGAAGGAGCCTTCCGAGTCAGCGTGAAGACTGCTGGTTGCTTCCCTGGAGATGCTGGTTGTGCCTGAGGACCCTGGCCTCAGCCATGCTGCGGGTGTCATGTCCCCAAGCATCAGCCCCGCCCATTTTAACGGCCCGGCCATGGGTCTAGCCACGCCCCTAGCATCCCCAACCTGTTGGTCGGGTTAGCTGTAGCTGCTCGTCCACGCTAAGCCCGAAATGGGGCCAGCGTGGGGGTCCAGCCGCCCTGAAGCAGCCTTCCAACAGGGTGTGAAGATTGATGGTTGCTTGTCATAAGAAGTTGGTTGTGCCTGGGGACCCTGACCTCAACCACTCTGCCGGGGATCACGTCCAAGAGCCTCAGCCCCGCCCCACTTCTCGGCCCAGTCTTGGGTCTAGCCACGCTCCAGCATCCACGGCCCGATGGTCGGGTTAGCTGTAGCTGCTCATCCACGCTAAGCCCAAAAATGGCCGCTCGTGGCTGTCCAGCCTCCTCGAAGCAGCCTTCTGAGTGGGCGTGAAGACTGCTGGTTGCTTCCCGGGAGAAATTGGTTGTGCCTGTGGACCCTGGCCTCAGCCTTGCTGCCGGGGTCACAGCCATGAGCTTCAGCCCCGCCCCTTTTCCAGCCCAGGCTTGGGTCTAGCCACGCCCCTAGCATCCCCTGCCTGTAGATCGAGTTAGCTACAGCTGCTCGTCCACGCTAAACCAGAAAATGGCTGTGCGTGGGGGTCCAGCTGCCTGGAAGCAGCCTTCTGAGTGGGCGTGAAGACTGCTGGTTGGTTCCCAGGAGAAGTTGGTTGTGCCTGGGGACCTTGGACTCAGCCTTGCTGCTGGGGGTCACATGCATGAGCGTCAGCCCGGCCCCCTTCCCAGCCCGGGCTTGGGTGAATCCACGACACTAGCATCCCTGGCATGTTGGTCGGGTTAGCTGTAGCTGCTCGTCCACGTAAGCCCAAAAAAGTCCGTGCGTTGTGGCCCAGCCACCTCGAAGCATCCTTCCGAGTGGGCATGATGATTGCTGGTTGCTTCCCGGGGTAAGTTGTTTGCGCCTGGGGACCCCGGCCTCAGCCAAACTGCTGGGGGTCATATTCATGAGCCTCATCCCCGCCCCTCTTCTCGGCCCAGGCTTGGGTCTAGCCAAGCCCCTAACATCCCCGCCCCATTGGTTGAGTTACCTGTAGCTACTCGTCCACGCTAAGTACGAAAATGGCCATGTGTGGAGGTTCAGCCACCTCGAAGCAGCCTTCCGAGTGGGCGTGAAGATTGCTGGTTGCTTCCCGGGAGAAGTTGGTTGTGCCTGAGGACCCTGGCCTCAGCCTTGCTGCAGGGGTCACATCCACGAGCCTCATCTCCGCCCCTCTTCTCAGCCAGGGCTTGGGTCTAGCCAAGACCCTAGCATCCCGGGCCCGTTGGTCGGGTTAGCTGTAGCTGCTCGTCCACGCTAAGCCTGAAAATGGCCGTGCGTTGTGGTCTAGCCTCCCCGAAGAAGTCTTCCGAGTGGGCGTGAAGACTGCTGGTTGATTCCCAGGAGAAGTTGGCTGCGCCTGGGGACCCTGACCTCACCCATGCTGCCAGGGGGTCACATCCATGAGCCTCAGCCACGCCCCCTTCCCAGCCCGGGCTTGGGTCTAGCCCCGACCCTAGCAATCCCGGCTTGTGGGTCAGGTTAGCTGTAGCTGCTCGTCCACGCTAAGCCCAACAATGGCCGCACGTGGGGGTCCATCCATCTTGAAGCAGCCTTAAGAGTGGGTATGATGATTGCTGGTTGCATCCCAGAAGAAATTGGTTACGCCTCGGGACCCTGGCCTCAGCCATGCTGCCGGGGGTCACATCCATGAGCCCCAGCCCCGCAACTTTTCCCAGACGGGGCTTGGGTCTAGCCACGCCCCTAGCATCCCCGGCCCATTTGTCGAGTTAGCTGTAGCTGCTCGTCCACGCTAAGCCCGAAATGGACTCTCGTGGGAGTCCAGCCTCCCCGAAGCAGCCTTCTGAGTGGGCGTGAAGACTGCTGGTTGCTTCCTGGGATAAGTTGGTTGCGCCTGGGGACCCTGGCCTCAGCCATTCTGCCGGGGGTCACATCCATGAGCTTCAGCCCCGGCTGCTTCCCTGACGGGGCTTGTGTCTAGCCACGACCCTAGCAATCCCGGCCCGGGAGTCAGGTTAGCTGTAGCTGCTCGTCCATGCTAAGGCTGAAAATGGCCGTGCGTGGGTGTCCAGCCACCTCGAAGCAGCCTTCCGAGTGGGCGTGAAGACTGCTGGTTGCTTCCCAGGAGAAGTAGGTTGTGCCTGAGGACCCTAGCCTCAGCCATGCTGCCAGGGGTCACGTCCATAAGCCTCAGCCCTGCCCCACTTCTCGGCCCAGGCTTGGGTCTAGCCATGCCCCTAGCATCCCCGGCCCATTGGTCGAGTTAGCTGTAGCTGCTTGTCCACGCTAAGCCCAAAAATGGCCGTGCGTGGGGGTCCATCCTCCCCGAAGCAGCCTTCCGAGTGGGCATGATGATTGCTGTTTGCATCCCAGAAGAATTTGGTTGCGCCTGGGGACCCTGGCCTCAGCCATGCTGCTGGGGGTCACATCCATGAGCCTCAGCCACGCCCCTCTTCTTGGCCCAGGCTTGGGTCTAGCCACGCCAGACTCCCCGAAGCAGCCTTCCGAGTGATAATGAAGACTGCTGGTTGCTTCCCGGGAGAAGTTGGTTGCGCCTGGCCACCGTGGCATCAGCCATGCTGCTGGGGGTCATGTCCCCGAATATCAGCCCCACCCCTTTTACCCGGCCGGTCTTGGGTCTAGCCATGCCCCTAGCATCCCAGACCCGTGGGTCGAGTTAGCTGTAGCTGCTCGTCCACGCTAAGCCCAAAATGAGGCGCGCATGGGGGTCCAGACACCCCGAAGCAGCCTTCCGAGTGGGCGTGAAGATTGCTGGTTGCTTACCGGGAGAAGTTGGTTGTGCCTGAGGACCCTGGCCTCAGCCTTGCTGCAGGGGTCACATCCACGAGCCTCATCTCCGCCCCTCTTCTCGGCCAGGGCTTGGGTCTAGCCAAGACCCTAGCAATCCCGGCCCATTGGTCGGGTTAGCTGTAGATGCTCGTGCATGCTAAGCCCGAAAATGGCCGTGTGTGGGGGTCCGGCCACCTTGAAGCAGCCTTCCGAGTGGGCATGAAGACTGCTGGTTGCTTCCCGGGAGAAGTTGTTTGTGCCTGAGGACCCTGGCCTCAGCCATGCTGCCAGGGGTTCACATCCATGAGCCTCAGCCACGCCCCCTTCCCAGCCCGGGCTTGGGTCTAGCCCCGACCCTAGCAATCCCGGCTTGTGGGTCGGGTTAGCTGTAGCTGCTCGTCCACGCTAAGCCCAACAATGGCCGCACGTGGGGGTCCATCCATCTTGAAGCAGCCTTAAGAGTGGGTATGATGATTGCTGGTTGCATCCCAGAAGAAGTTGGTTACGCCTCGGGACCCTGGCCTCAGCCATGCTGCCGGGGGTCACATCCATGTGCCCCAGCCCCGCAACTTTTCCCAGACGGGGCTTGGGTCTAGCCACGCCCCTAACATCCCCGGCCCATTTGTCGAGTTAGCTGTAGCTGCTCGTCCACGCTAAGCCCGAAATGGACTCTCGTGGGAATCCAGCCGCACCGAAGCATCCTTCCGAGTGATAATGAAAAATGCTGGTTGCTTCCTGGGATAAGTTGGTTGCGCCTGGGGACCCTGGCCTCAGCCATGCTGCTGGGGGTCATGTCCCCGAATATCAGCCCCGCACATTTTCCCAGCCCGGGCTTGGGTCTAGTCATGCCCCTAGCATCCCAGACCCGTGGGTCGAGTTAGCTGTAGCTGCTCGTCCACGCAAAGCCTGAAATGAGGCGAGCGTGGGGGTCCAGCGGTCCCAAAGCAGCCTTCAGAGTGGGCGTGAAGACTGCTGGTTGCTTCCCGGGAGAAGTTGGTTGTGCCTGGGGACCCTGGCCTCAGCCTTGCTGCCAGGGGCCACATCCATGAGCTTCAGCCCCGCGCCTATTCCCGGCCAGGGCTTGGGTCTAGCCACGCCCCTAGCATAACTGGACCATTGGTCGGGTTAGCTGTAGCTGCTCGTCCACGCTAAGCCCGAAATGGACTCTCGTGGGAGTCCAGCCGCACCGAAGCAGCCTTCCGAGTGATAATGAAGACTGCTGGTTGCTTCCTGGGAGAAGTTGGTTGTGCCTGGGGACACAGGCCTCAGCCATGCTTCCGGGGGTCACATCCACTAGCCTCAGCCCCGCCCCACGTCTCGGCCCAGGCTTGGGTCTAGCCATGCCCCTAGCATCCCCCGCCCATTGGTCGGGTTAGCTGTAGCTGCTCGTCCACGCTAAGCCTGAAAATGGCCGTGCGTGGGGGTCCAGCCTCCCCGAAGCAGCCTTCCCAGTGGGCGTGAAGACTGCTGGTTGCTTCCCGGGAGATGTTGGTTGCCTGGGGACCCTGGCCTCAGCCTTGCTGCTGGGGGTCACATCCATGAGCGTCAGCCCCGCCAGCTTCCCTGACGGGGCTTGGGTCTAGCCACGACCCTAGCAATTCCGGCCCGGGAGTCGGGTTATCTGTAGCTGCTCATCCATGCTAAGGCTGAAAATGGCCGTGCGTGGGGGTCCAGCCAACTCGAAGCAGCCTTCCGACTGATAATGAAGACTGCTGGTTGCTTCCCGGGAGAAGTTGGTTGCGCCTGGGGACCCTGGCCTCAGCCTTGCTGCTGGGGGTCACATCCATGAGCCTCAGCGCCGCCCCTTTTCCAGGCCCAGGCTTCGGTCTAGCCACGCCCATAGCATCCCAGACCCGTTGGCCGAGTTAGCTGTAGCTGCTTGTCCACGCAAAGCCGAAAATGGGGCGCACGTTGGGGCCAAGCCTCCCCGAAGCAGCCTTCTGAGTGGGCGTGAAGACTGCTGGTTGCTTCCTGGGAGAAGTTGGTTGCGCCTGGGGACCCTTGCCTCAGCCTTGCTGCCGGGGGTCACATCCATGAGCCTCAGCCTCGACCCTTTCCCATACCGTGCTTGGGTCTAGCCATGGCCCTCGCTATTCCGGCCTGGGGTTCGGGTTAGCTGTAGCTGCTCGTCCATGCTAAGCCCGAAAATGGCCGTGCGTGGGGGTCCAGCCACCTCGAAGCAGCCTTCCGAGTGGGCGGGAAGACTGCTGGTTGCTTCCAGGGATAAGTTGGTTGTGCCTTAGGACCCTGGCCTCAGCCATGTTGCCGGGTGTCATGTCCCCAAGCATCAGCCCCGCCCCGTTTCCCGGCCCGGTCCTGGGTCTAGCCACGCCCCTAGCATCCCAGACCCGTTGGTCGGGTTAGCTGTAGCTGCTCGTCCACGCTAAGCCCGAAATGGGGCGAGCGTGGGGGTCCAGCGGTCCCAAAGCAGCCTTGCGAGTGGACGTGAAGACTGCTGGTTGCTTCCCGGGATAAGTTGGATGTGCCTGGGGACACTGGCCTCATTCATGTTGCCAGGGGTCATGTGTCCGAGCGTCAGCCCCGCCCTATTCCCGGACCTGGCTTGGGTCTAGCCACGACCCTAGCATCCCCTACCCGTGGGTCGAGTTAGCTGTAGCTGCTAGTCCACGCTAAGCCCGAAATGGCCTCGTGTGGGAGTCCCGCCGCACCGAAGCAGCCTTCCAAGTGATAATGAAGACTGCTGGTTGCTTCCCGGGAGAAGTTGGTTGTGCCTGGGGACCCGGGCCTCAGCCATGCTTCCGGGGGTCATGTCCCCGAATATCAGCCCAAAAAGGGACGCGCGTGGGCGTCCAGCCGCACCGAAGCAGTCTTCTGAGTGGGCGTGAAGACTGCTGGTTGCTTCCCAGGAGAAGTTGGTTGCGCCTGGGGACCCTGGCCTCAGCCTTGCTGCCGGGGGTCACATCTATGAGCCTCAGCCCCGCCCCCTTCCCAGCCTAGGCTTTGGTCTAGCCAAGACCCTAGGAAACCCAGCCCTGGGGTCGAGTTAGCTCCAGCTGCTTGTCCACGCTAAGTCCAAAAATGGCCTCGCATTGGGGTCCAGCCGCCCCGAAGCAGCCTTCCGAGTGATAATGAAGACTGCTGGTTGCTTCCCAGGAGAAGTTGAATGTGCCTGGGGACCCTGGCCTCAGCCATGCTGCCAGGGGGTCACATCCATGAGCATCAGCCCGGCCCCCTTCCCAGACCCAGTCTTGGGTCTAGCCACGACCCTAGCAAACCCGGCCTGTTGGTTGGGTTAGCTGTAGATGCTTGTCCACGCTAAGCCCAAAAATGTCCGTGTGTTGTGGTCCAGCCACCTCGAAGCAGCCTTCTGAGTGATCGTGAAGACTGCTGTTTGCTTCCCGGGAGAAGTTGGTTGCGCCTGGGGACCTTGGCCTCAGCCTTGCTGCTGGGGATCACATCCATGAGCCTCATCCACGCCACTTTTTCCAGACGGGGCTTGGGTCTAGCCACGCCCCTAGCATCCCAGGCCTATTGGTCGGGTTAGCTGTAGCTGCTCGTAAACGCTAAGCCCAAAAATGGCCGTGCGTGGGGGTCCAGCCTCCCCGAAGCAGCCTTCCGAGTGGGAGTGAAGACTGCTGGTTGCTTCCCAGGAGAAGTTGGATGTGCCTGGGGACACTGGACTCAGGCATGTTGCCAGGGGTCATGTCCCCGAGCGTCAGCCCCACCCTATTCCCGGACCTGGCTTGGGTCTAGCCACGACCCTAGCATCCCAGGCCCATTGGTCGAGTTAGCTGTAGCTGCTTGTCCACGCTAAGCCCAAAAAGGGCCTCGCGTGGGGGTCCAGCCTCCCCGAAGCAGCCTTCTGAGTGGGCGTGAAGACTGCTGCTCGTCCATGCTAAGCCTAAAAATTGCCGTGCGTGGGTGTCCAGCCGCCCCCAAGCAGCCTTCCAAATGGGTGGGAAGACTGGTGGTTGCTTCCCGGGAGAAGTTGGGTGTGCCTGGGGACCCTGGCCTCAGCCTTGCTGCTGGGGGTCACATTCATGAGCCTCAGCACCGCAACTTTTCCCAGACGGGGCTTGGGTCTAGCCACGCCCCTAGCATCCCAGGCCCATTGGTCGAGTTTGCTGTAGCTGCTCGTCCACGCCAAGCTCAAAAAGGGCCTCACGTGGGGGTCCAGCCGCACCGAAGCAGCCTTCCAACTGGGCGTGAAGATTGCTGGATGCTTCCCGGGAGAAGTTTTTTGAGCCTGGGGACCCTGGCCTCAGCCTTGCTGCCGGGGGTCACATCCATGAGCCTCAGACCCGCCCCTTCCCAGCCCAGGCTTGGGTCTAGCCACACCCCTAGCATCCCCGGCCCGTTGATCGGGTTAGCTGTAGCTGCTCGTCCACGCGAAGCCCAAAAAGGGCCTCGCGTGGGGGTCCAGCCTCCCCGAAGCAGCCTTCTGAGTGGGCGTGAAGACTGCTGGTTGCTTCCCGGGAGAAGTTGGTTGCCTGGGGACCCTGGCCACAGCCATTCTGCCGGGGGTCACATCCATGAGCGTCAGCCCCGGCTGCTTCCCTGACGGGGCTTGTGTCTAGCCACGACCCTAGCAATCCCGGCCCGGGAGTCAGGTTAGCTGTAGCTGCTCGTCCATGCTAAGGCTGAAAATGGCCGTGCGTGGGTGTCCAGCCACCTCGAAGCAGCCTTCCGAGTGGGCGTGAAGACTGCTGGTTGCTTCCCAGGAGAAGTAGGTTGTGCCTGAGGACCCTAGCCTCAGCCATGCTGCCAGGGGTCACGTCCATAAGCCTCAGCCCTGCCCCACTTCTCAGCCTAGGCTTGGGTCTAGCCATGCCCCTAGCATCCCCGGCCCATTGGTCGAGTTAGCTGTAGCTGCTTGTCCACGCTAAGCCCAAAAATGGCCGTGCGTGGGGGTCCATCCTCCCCGAAGCAGCCTTCTGAGTGGGCGTGAAGACTGCTGTTTGCTTCCCAGGAGAAGTTGGTTGCGCCTGGGGACCCTGGCCTCAGCCTTGCTGCCGGGGGTCACATCCATGAGCGTCAGCCCCACCCCCTTCCCAGACCGGGCTGGGGTCTAGCCACGCCCCTAGCATCCCAGGCCCATTGGTCAGGTTATCTGTAGCTGCTCGTCCACGCTAAGCCCAAAAAGGGGGGCGCGTGTGGGTCAGCCGCCCCTAAGCAGCCTTCCGAGTGGGCATGATGATTGCTGTTTGCATCCCAGAAGAATTTGGTTGCGCCTGGGGACCCTGGCCTCAGCCATGCTGCTGGGGGTCACGTCCATGAGCCTCAGCCACGCCCCTCTTCTTGGCCCAGGCTTGGGTCTAGCCACGCCAGACTCCCCGAAGCAGCCTTCCGAGTGATAATGAAGACTGCTGGTTGCTTCCCGGGAGAAGTTGGTTGTGCCTGGCCACCGTGGCATCAGCCATGCTGCTGGGGGTCATGTCCCCGAATATCAGCCCCACCCCTTTTACCCGGCCGGTCTTGGGTCTAGCCACGCCCCTAGCATCCCAGACCCGTGGGTCGAGTTAGCTGTAGCTGCTCGTCCACGCTAAGCCCAAAATGAGGCGCGCATGGGGGTCCAGACACCCCGAAGCAGCCTTCCGAGTGGGCGTGAAGATTGCTGGTTGCTTACCGGGAGAAGTTGGTTGCGCCTGGGGACCCTGGCCTCAGCCTTGCTGCCGGGGGTCACATCCATGAGGCTCAGCCCCGACAATTTCCCATCCCGTGCTTGGGTCTAGCCAAGACCCTAGCAATCCCGGCCCGTTGGTCGGGTTAGCTGTAGATGCTCGTGCATGCTAAGCCCGAAAATGGCCGTGTGTGGGGGTCCGGCCACCTTGAAGCAGCCTTCCGAGTGGGCATGAAGACTGCTGGTTGCTTCCCGGGAGAAGTTGTTTGTGCCTGAGGACCCTGGCCTCACCCATGCTGCCAGGGGGTCACATCCATGAGCCTCAGCCACGCCCCCTTCCCAGCCCGGGCTTGGGTCTAGCCCCGACCCTAGCAATCCCGGCTTGTGGGTCGGGTTAGCTGTAGCTGCTCGTCCACGCTAAGCCCAACAATGGCCGCACGTGGGGGTCCATCCATCTTGAAGCAGCCTTAAGAGTGGGTATGATGATTGCTGGTTGCATCCCAGAAGAAGTTGGTTACGCCTCGGGACCCTGGCCTCAGCCATGCTGCCGGGGGTCACATCCATGAGCCCCAGCCCCGCAACTTTTCCCAGACGGGGCTTGGGTCTAGCCACGCCCCTAGCATCCCCGGCCCATTTGTCGAGTTAGCTGTAGCTGCTCGTCCACGCTAAGCCCGAAATGGACTCTCGTGGGAATCCAGCCGCACCGAAGCATCCTTCCGAGTGATAATGAAAAATGCTGGTTGCTTCCTGGGATAAGTTGGTTGCGCCTGGGGACCCTGGCCTCAGCCATGCTGCTGGGGGTCATGTCCCCGAATATCAGCCCCGCACCTTTTCCCAGCCCGGGCTTGGGTCTAGTCATGCCCCTTGCATTCCCGACCCGTGTGTCGAGTTAGCTGTAGCTGCTCGTCCACGCAAAGCCTGAAATGAGGCGAGCGTGGGGGTCCAGCGGTCCCAAAGCAGCCTTCAGAGTGGGCGTGAAGACTGCTGGTTGCTTCCCGGGAGAAGTTGGTTGTGCCTGGGGACCCTGGCCTCAGCCTTGCTGCCAGGGGCCACATCCATGAGCTTCAGCCCCGCGCCTATTCCCGGCCAGGGCTTGGGTCTAGCCACGCCCCTAGCATAACTGGACCGTTGGTCGGGTTAGCTGTAGCTGCTCGTCCACGCTAAGCCCGAAATGGACTCTCGTGGGAGTCCAGCCGCACCGAAGCAGCCTTCCGAGTGATAATGAAGACTGCTGGTTGCTTCCTGGGAGAAGTTGGTTGTGCCTGGGGACACAGGCCTCAGCCATGCTTCCGGGGGTCACGTCCATGAGCCTCAGCCCCGCCCCACGTCTCGGCCCAGGCTTGGGTCTAGCCATGCCCCTAGCATCCCCCGCCCATTGGTCGGGTTAGCTGTAGCTGCTCGTCCACGCTAAGCCTGAAAATGGCCGTGCGTGGGGGTCCAGCCTCCCCGAAGCAGCCTTCCCAGTGGGCGTGAAGACTGCTGGTTGCTTCCCGGGAGATGTTGGTTGCCTGGGGACCCTGGCCTCAGCCTTGCTGCTGGGGGTCACATCCATGAGCGTCAGCCCCGCCAGCTTCCCTGACGGGGCTTGGGTCTAGCCACGACCCTAGCAATTCCGGCCCGGGAGTCGGGTTATCTGTAGCTGCTCATCCACGCTAAGGCTGAAAATGGCCGTGCGTGGGGGTCCAGCCAACTCGAAGCAGCCTTCCGAGTGATAATGAAGACTGCTGGTTGCTTCCCGGGAGAAGTTGGTTGCGCCTGGGGACCCTGGCCTCAGCCTTGCTGCTGGGGGTCACATCCATGAGCCTCAGGGCCGCCCCTTTTCCAGGCCCAGGCTTCGGTCTAGCCACGCCCATAGCATCCCAGACCCGTTGGCCGAGTTAGCTGTAGCTGCTTGTCCACGCAAAGCCGAAAATGGGGCGCACGTTGGGGCCAAGCCTCCCCGAAGCAGCCTTCTGAGTGGGCGTGAAGACTGCTGGTTGCTTCCTGGGAGAAGTTGGTTGCGCCTGGGGACCCTTGCCTCAGCCTTGCTGCCGGGGGTCACATCCATGAGCCTCAGCCCCGACCCTTTCCCATACCGTGCTTGGGTCTAGCCATGGCCCTCGCTATTCCGGCCTGGGGTTCGGGTTAGCTGTAGCTGCTCGTCCATGCTAAGCCCGAAAATGGCCGTGCGTGGGGGTCCAGCCACCTCGAAGCAGACTTCCGAGTGGGCAGGAAGATTGCTGGCTGCTTCCAGGGATAAGTTGGTTGTGCCTTAGGACCCTGGCCTCAGCCATGTTGCCGGGTGTCATGTCCCCAAGCATCAGCCCCGCCCCGTTTCCCGGCCCGGTCCTGGGTCTAGCCACGCCCCTAGCATCCCAGACCCGTTGGTCGGGTTAGCTGTAGCTGCTCGTCCACGCTAAGCCCGAAATGGGGCGAGCGTGGGGGTCCAGCCGCCCCAAAGCAGCCTTGCGAGTGGACGTGAAGACTGCTGGTTGCTTCCCGGGATAAGTTGGATGTGCCTGGGGACACTGGCCTCATTCATGTTGCCAGGGGTCATGTGTCCGAGCGTCAGCCCCGCCCTATTCCCGGACCTGGCTTGGGTCTAGCCACGACCCTAGCATCCCCTACCCGTGGGTCGAGTTAGCTGTAGCTGCTAGTCCACGCTAAGCCCGAAATGGCCTCGTGTGGGAGTCCCGCCGCACCGAAGCAGCCTTCCAAGTGATAATGAAGACTGCTGGTTGCTTCCCGGGAGAAGTTGGTTGCGCCTGGGGACCCGGGCCTCAGCCATGCTTCCGGGGGTCATGTCCCCGAATATCAGCCCAAAAAGGGACGCGCGTGGGCGTCCAGCCGCACCGAAGCAGTCTTCTGAGTGGGCGTGAAGACTGCTGGTTGCTTCCCAGGAGAAGTTGGTTGCGCCTGGGGACCCTGGCCTCAGCCTTGCTGCCGGGGGTCACATCTATGAGCCTCAGCCCCGCCCCCTTCCCAGCCTAGGCTTTGGTCTAGCCAAGACCCTAGGAAACCCAGCCCTGGGGTCGAGTTAGCTCCAGCTGCTTGTCCACGCTAAGTCCAAAAATGGCCTCGCATTGGGGTCCAGCCGCCCCGAAGCAGCCTTCCGAGTGATAATGAAGACTGCTGGTTGCTTCCCAGGAGAAGTTGAATGTGCCTGGGGACCCTGGCCTCAGCCATGCTGCCAGGGGGTCACATCCATGAGCATCAGCCCGGCCCCCTTCCCAGACCCAGTCTTGGGTCTAGCCACGACCCTAGCAAACCCGGCCTGTTGGTTGGGTTAGCTGTAGATGCTTGTCCACGCTAAGCCCAAAAATGTCCGTGTGTTGTGGTCCAGCCACCTCGAAGCAGCCTTCTGAGTGATCGTGAAGACTGCTGTTTGCTTCCCGGGAGAAGTTGGTTGCGCCTGGGGACCTTGGCCTCAGCCTTGCTGCTGGGGATCACATCCATGAGCCTCATCCACGCCACTTTTTCCAGACGGGGCTTGGGTCTAGCCACGCCCCTAGCATCCCAGGCCTATTGGTCGGGTTAGCTGTAGCTGCTCGTCCACGCTAAGCCTGAAAATGGCCGTGCGTGGGGGTCCAGCCTCCCCGAAGCAGCCTTCCGAGTGGGAGTGAAGACTGCTGGTTGCTTCCCAGGAGAAGTTGGATGTGCCTGGGGACACTGGACTCAGGCATGTTGCCAGGGGTCATGTCCCCGAGCGTCAGCCCCACCCTATTCCCGGACCTGGCTTGGGTCTAGCCACGACCCTAGCATCCCAGGCCCATTGGTCGAGTTAGCTGTAGCTGCTTGTCCACGCTAAGCCCAAAAAGGGCCTCGCGTGGGGGTCCAGCCTCCCCGAAGCAGCCTTCTGAGTGGGCGTGAAGACTGCTGCTCGTCCATGCTAAGCCTAAAAATTGCCGTGCGTGGGTGTCCAGCCGCCCCCAAGCAGCCTTCCAAATGGGTGGGAAGACTGGTGGTTGCTTCCCGGGAGAAGTTGGGTGTGCCTGGGGACCCTGGCCTCAGCCTTGCTGCTGGGGGTCACATTCATGAGCCTCAGCACCGCAACTTTTCCCAGACGGGGCTTGGGTCTAGCCACGCCCCTAGCATCCCAGGCCCATTGGTCGAGTTTGCTGTAGCTGCTCGTCCACGCCAAGCTCAAAAAGGGCCTCACGTGGGGGTCCAGCCTCCCCGAAGCAGCCTTCCGAGTGGGCGTGAAGACTGCTGGTTGCTTCCCGGGAGAAGTTTGTTGTGCCTGGGGACCCTGGCCTCAGCCTTGCTGCCGGGGGTCACATCCATGAGCGTCAGCCCCGGCTGCTTCCCTGACGGGGCTTGTGTCTAGCCACGACCCTAGCAATCCCGGCCCGGGAGTCAGGTTAGCTGTAGCTGCTCGTCCATGCTAAGGCTGAAAATGGCCGTGCGTGGGTGTCCAGCCACCTCGAAGCAGCCTTCCGAGTGGGCGTGAAGACTGCTGGTTGCTTCCCAGGAGAAGTAGGTTGTGCCTGAGGACCCTAGCCTCAGCCATGCTGCCAGGGGTCACGTCCATAAGCCTCAGCCCTGCCCCACTTCTCGGCCCAGGCTTGGGTCTAGCCATGCCCCTAGCATCCCCGGCCCATTGGTCGAGTTAGCTGTAGCTGCTTGTCCACGCTAAGCCCAAAAATGGCCGTGCGTGGGGGTCCATCCTCCCCGAAGCAGCCTTCTGAGTGGGCGTGAAGACTGCTGTTTGCTTCCCAGGAGAAGTTGGTTGCGCCTGGGGACCCTGGCCTCAGCCTTGCTGCCGGGGGTCACATCCATGAGCGTCAGCCCCACCCCCTTCCCAGACCGGGCTGGGGTCTAGCCACGCCCCTAGCATCCCAGGCCCATTGGTCAGGTTATCTGTAGCTGCTCGTCCACGCTAAGCCCAAAAATGGGGGCGCGTGTGGGTCAGCCGCCCCTAAGCAGCCTTCCGAGTGGGCATGATGATTGCTGTTTGCATCCCAGAAGAATTTGGTTGCGCCTGGGGACCCTGGCCTCAGCCATGCTGCTGGGGGTCACGTCCATGAGCCTCAGCCACGCCCCTCTTCTTGGCCCAGGCTTGGGTCTAGCCACGCCAGACTCCCCGAAGCAGCCTTCCGAGTGATAATGAAGACTGCTGGTTGCTTCCCGGGAGAAGTTGGTTGCGCCTGGGCACCGTGGCATCAGCCATGCTGCTGGGGGTCATGTCCCCGAATATCAGCCCCACCCCTTTTACCCGGCCGGTCTTGGGTCTAGCCACGCCCCTAGCATCCCAGACCCGTGGGTCGAGTTAGCTGTAGCTGCTCGTCCACGCTAAGCCCAAAATGAGGCGCGCATGGGGGTCCAGACACCCCGAAGCAGCCTTCCGAGTGGGCGTGAAGATTGCTGGTTGCTTACCGGGAGAAGTTGGTTGCGCCTGGGGACCCTGGCCTCAGCCTTGCTGCCGGGGGTCACATCCATGAGGCTCAGCCCCGACAATTTCCCATCCCGTGCTTGGGTCTAGCCAAGACCCTAGCAATCCCGGCCCGTTGGTCGGGTTAGCTGTAGATGCTCGTGCATGCTAAGCCCGAAAATGGCCGTGTGTGGGGGTCCGGCCACCTTGAAGCAGCCTTCCGAGTGGGCATGAAGACTGCTGGTTGCTTCCCGGGAGAAGTTGTTTGTGCCTGAGGACCCTGGCCTCACCCATGCTGCCAGGGGGTCACATCCATGAGCCTCAGCCACGCCCCCTTCCCAGCCCGGGCTTGGGTCTAGCCCCGACCCTAGCAATCCCGGCTTGTGGGTCGGGTTAGCTGTAGCTGCTCGTCCACGCTAAGCCCAACAATGGCCGCACGTGGGGGTCCATCCATCTTGAAGCAGCCTTAAGAGTGGGTATGATGATTGCTGGTTGCATCCCAGAAGAAGTTGGTTACGCCTCGGGACCCTGGCCTCAGCCATGCTGCCGGGGGTCACATCCATGAGCCCCAGCCCCGCAACTTTTCCCAGACGGGGCTTGGGTCTAGCCATGCCCCTAGCATCCCCGGCCCATTTGTCGAGTTAGCTGTAGCTGCTCGTCCACGCTAAGCCCGAAATGGACTCTCGTGGGAATCCAGCCGCACCGAAGCATCCTTCCGAGTGATAATGAAAAATGCTGGTTGCTTCCTGGGATAAGTTGGTTGCGCCTGGGGACCCTGGCCTCAGCCATGCTGCTGGGGGTCATGTCCCCGAATATCAGCCCCGCACCTTTTCCCAGCCCGGGCTTGGGTCTAGTCATGCCCCTTGCATTCCCGACCCGTGGGTCGAGTTAGCTGTAGCTGCTCGTCCACGCTAAGCCTGAAAATGGCCGTGCGTGGGGGTCCAGCCTCCCCGAAGCAGCCTTCCCAGTGGGCGTGAAGACTGCTGGTTGCTTCCCGGGAGATGTTGGTTGCCTGGGGACCCTGGCCTCAGCCTTGCTGCTGGGGGTCACATCCATGAGCGTCAGCCCCGCCAGCTTCCCTGACGGGGCTTGGGTCTAGCCACGACCCTAGCAATTCCGGCCCGGGAGTCTGGTTATCTGTAGCTGCTCATCCATGCTAAGGCTGAAAATGGCCGTGCGTGGGGGTCCAGCCAACTCGAAGCAGCCTTCCGACTGATAATGAAGACTGCTGGTTGCTTCCCGGGAGAAGTTGGTTGCGCCTGGGGACCCTGGCCTCAGCCATGTTGCCGGGTGTCATGTCCCCAAGCATCAGCCCCGCCCCGTTTCCCGGCCCGGTCCTGGGTCTAGCCACGCCCCTAGCATCCCAGACCCGTTGGTCGGGTTAGCTGTAGCTGCTCGTCCACGCTAAGCCCGAAATGGGGCGAGCGTGGGGGTCCAGCCGCCCCAAAGCAGCCTTGCGAGTGGACGTGAAGACTGCTGGTTGCTTCCCGGGATAAGTTGGATGTGCCTGGGGACACTGGCCTCATTCATGTTGCCAGGGGTCATGTGTCCGAGCGTCAGCCCCGCCCTATTCCCGGACCTGGCTTGGGTCTAGCCACGACCCTAGCATCCCCTACCCGTGGGTCGAGTTAGCTGTAGCTGCTAGTCCACGCGAAGCCCGAAATGGCCTCGTGTGGGAGTCCCGCCGCACCGAAGCAGCCTTCCAAGTGATAATGAAGACTGCTGGTTGCTTCCCGGGAGAAGTTGGTTGCGCCTGGGGACCCGGGCCTCAGCCATGCTTCCGGGGGTCATGTCCCCGAATATCAGCCCAAAAAGGGATGCGCGTGGGCGTCCAGCCGCACCGAAGCAGTCTTCTGAGTGGGCGTGAAGACTGCTGGTTGCTTCCCAGGAGAAGTTGGTTGCGCCTGGGGACCCTGGCCTCAGCCTTGCTGCCGGGGGTCACATCTATGAGCCTCAGCCCCGCCCCCTTCCCAGCCTAGGCTTTGGTCTAGCCAAGACCCTAGGAAACCCAGCCCTGGGGTCAAGTTAGCTCCAGCTGCTTGTCCACGCTAAGTCCAAAAATGGCCTCGCATTGGGGTCCAGCCGCCCCGAAGCAGCCTTCCGAGTGATAATGAAGACTGCTGGTTGCTTCCCAGGAGAAGTTGAATGTGCCTGGGGACCCTGGCCTCAGCCATGCTGCCAGGGGGTCACATCCATGAGCATCAGCCCGGCCCCCTTCCCAGACCCAGTCTTGGGTCTAGCCACGACCCTAGCAAACCCGGCCTGTTGGTTGGGTTAGCTGTAGATGCTTGTCCACGCTAAGCCCAAAAATGTCCGTGTGTTGTGGACCAGCCACCTCGAAGCAGCCTTCTGAGTGATCGTGAAGACTGCTGTTTGCTTCCCGGGAGAAGTTGGTTGCGCCTGGGGACCTTGGCCTCAGCCTTGCTGCTGGGGATCACATCCATGAGCCTCATCCACGCCACTTTTTCCAGACGGGGCTTGAGTCTAGCCACGCCCCTAGCATCCCAGGCCTATTGGTCGGGTTAGCTGTAGCTGCTCGTCCACGCTAAGCCTGAAAATGGCCGTGCGTGGGGGTCCAGCCTCCCCGAAGCAGCCTTCCGAGTGGGAGTGAAGACTGCTGGTTGCTTCCCAGGAGAAGTTGGATGTGCCTGGGGACACTGGACTCAGGCATGTTGCCAGGGGTCATGTCCCCGAGCATCAGCCCCACCCTATTCCCGGACCTGGCTTGGGTCTAGCCACGACCCTAGCAATCCCGGCCCGGGAGTCAGGTTAGCTGTAGCTGCTCGTCCATGCCAAGCCTACAAATGGCCGTGCGTGGGTGTCCAGCCACCTCGAAGCAGCCTTCCTAGTGGGCGTGAAGACTGCTGGTTGCTTCCCAGGAGAAGTTGGTTGTGCCTGACGACCTTAGCCTCAGCCATGCTGCCAGGGGTCACGTCCATAAGCCTCAGCCCTGCCCCACTTCTCGGCCCAGGCTTGGGTCTAGCCATGCCCCTAGCATCCCCGACCCATGGGTCGAGTTAGCTGTAGCTGCTTGTCCACGCTAAGCCCAAAAATGGCCGTGCGTGGGGGTCCATCCTCCCCGAAGCAGCCTTCTGAGTGGGCGTGAAGACTGCTGTTTGCTTCCCAGGAGAAGTTGGTTGCGCCTGGGGACCCTGGCCTCAGCCTTGCTGCCGGGGGTCACATCCATGAGCGTCAGCCCCACCCCCTTCCCAGACTGGGATGGGGTCTAGCCACGCCCCTAGCATCCCAGGCCCATTGGTCAGGTTATCTGTAGCTGCTCGTCCACGCTAAGCCCAAAAATGGGGGCGCGTGTGGGTCAGCCGCCCCTAAGCAGCCTTCCGAGTGGGCATGATGATTGCTGTTTGCAACCCAGAAGAATTTGGTTGCGCCTGGGGACCCTGGCCTCAGCCATGCTGCTGGGGGTCACGTCCATGAGCCTCAGCCACGCCCCTCTTCTTGGCCCAGGCTTGGGTCTAGCCACGCCAGACTCCCCGAAGCAGCCTTCCGAGTGATAATGAAGACTGCTGGTTGCTTCCCGGGAGAAGTTGGTTGCGCCTGGGCACCGTGGCATCAGCCATGCTGCTGGGGGTCATGTCCCCGAATATCAGCCCCACCCCTTTTACCCGGCCGGTCTTGGGTCTAGCCACGCCCCTAGCATCCCAGACCCGTGGGTCGAGTTAGTTGTAGCTGCTCGTCCACGCTAAGCCCAAAATGAGGCGCGCATGGGGGTCCAGACACCCCGAAGCAGCCTTCTGAGTGGGCGTGAAGATTGCTGGTTGCTTACCGGGAGAAGTTGGTTGCACCTGGGGACCCTGGCCTCAGCCTTGCTGCCGGGGGTCACATCCATGAGGCTCAGCCCCGAAAATTTCCCATCCCGTGCTTGGGTCTAGCCCAGACCCTAGCAATCCCGGCCCGTTGGTCGGGTTAGCTGTAGCTGCTCGTGCATGCTAAGCCCGAAAATGGCCGTGTGTGGGGGTCCGGCCACCTTGAAGCAGCCTTCCGAGTGGGCATGAAGACTGCTGGTTGCTTCCCGGGAGAAGTTGTTTGTGCCTGAGGACCCTGGCCTCAGCCATGTTGCCGGGTGTCATGTCCCCAAGCATCAGCCCCGCCCCGTTTCCCAGTCCGACTATGGGTCTAGCCACGCCCCTATCATCCCAGACCCGTTGGTCGGGTTGGCTGTAGCTGCTCTTCCACGCTAAGCCCGAAATGGGGCGAGTGTGGGGGTCCAGCCGCACCAAAGCAGCCTTCCGAGTGGACGTGAAAACTGCTGGTTGCTTCCCGGGATAAGTTGGATGTGCCCGGGGACACTGGCCTCAGCCATTTGCCAGGGGTCATGTAGCCGAGCGTCAGCCCCACACTATTCCCGGACCTGGCTTGGGTCTAGCCACGATCCTAGCATCCCAGGCCCATTGGTCGAGTTAGCTGTAGCTGCTCGTCCATGCTAAGCCTAAAAATGGCCGTGTGTGGGTGTCCAGCTGCCCTGAAGCAGCCTTCCAAGTGGGTGAGAAGACTGCTGGTTGCTTCCCGGGAGAAGTTGGTTGTGCCTGAGGACCCTGGCCTCAGTCTTGCAGCCAGGGGTCACATCCATGAGCCTAACCCCCACAACATTTCCCAGACCAGGCTTGTGTCTGGCGAAGCCCCTAGCATCCAAGACCCGTGGGTCGAGTTAGCTGTAGCTGCTAGTCCACCCTAAGCCCAAAAATGTCCGTGCGTTGTGGTCCAGCCACCTCGAAGCAGCCTTCTGAGTGGGCGTGAAGACTGCTGTTTGCTGCCCAGGAGAAGTTGGTTGCGCCTGGGTACCTTGGCCTCAGCCATGCTGCCGGGGGTCACGTCCAGGAGCCACAACCCCGCCCCTCTTCTTGGCCCAGGCATGGGTCTAGCCACGCCCCTAGCATCCCTGGACCGTTGTTTGGGTTAGCTGTAGCTGCTCGCCAACGCTAGGCTCAAAAAGGCCTCACGTGGGGGTCCAGCCAAAACGAAGCAGGCTTCCAACTGGGCGTGAAGATTGCTGGTTGCTTCCCGGGAGAAGTTGGTTGCGCCTGGGGACCCTGGCCTCAGCCTTGCTGCCGGGGGTCACATCCATGAGCGTCAGCCCCACCAGCTTCCATGACGGGGCTTGGGTCTAGCCACAACCCTAGCAATCCCCTGCCTGTTGGTCGGGTTAGCTGTAGCTGCTCGTCCATGCTAAGGCTGAAAATGGCCATGGGTGGGTGTCCAGCCACCTCGAAGCAGCCTTCCAAATGGGCGTGAAGATTGCTGGTTGCTTCCCGGGAGAAGTTGGTTGCGCCTGGGGACCCTGGCCTCAGCCTTGCTGCCGGGGGTCACATCCATGAGCCTCAGACCCACCCCATTCCCAGCCCAGGCTAGGGTCTAGCCACACCCCTAGCATCCCCTGCCCTTTGATCGGGTTAGGTGTAGCTGCTCGTCCACGCCAAGACCAAAAAGGGCCGCGCGTGGGGGTCCAGCCGCACCGAAGCAGCCTTCTGAGTGGGCATGATGATTGCTGGTTACATCCCAGAAGAATTTGGTTGCGCCTGGGGACCCTGGCCTCAGCCATGCTGCTGGGGGTCACGTCCATGAGCCTCAGCCACGCCCCTCTTCTTGGCCCAGGCTTGGGTCTAGCTACTCACCTAGCATCCCAGACCCGTGGGTTGATTTAGCTGTAGCTGCTCATCCACGCTAAGCCCAAAATGGGGCGCACGTGGGAGTCCAGGCGCACCGAAGCAGCCTTCTGAGTGGGCGTGAAGACTGCTGTTTGCTTCCCAGGAGAAGTTGGTTGCGCCTGGGGACCCTGGCCTCAGCCTTGCTGCTGGGGGTCACATCCATGAGCATCAGCCCCGACCCTTTCCCATACCGTGCTTGGGACTAGCCAAGACCCTAGCAATCCCGGCCCGTTGGTCGGGTTAGCTGTAGCTGCTCGTCCATGCTAAGCCCGAAAATGGCCGTGCGTGGGGGTCCAGCCACCTCGAAGCAGCCTTCTGAGTGGGCGTGAAGACTGCTGGTTGCTTCCCGGGAGAAGTTGGTTGTGCCTGAGGACCCTGGCCTCAGCCTTGTTGCCGGGTGTCATGTCCCCAAGCATCAGCCCCGCCCCGTTTCCTGGCCCGGCCATGGGTCTAGCCACGCCCCTAGCATCACAGACCCGTTGGTCGGGTTAGCTGTAGCTGCTCGTCCACGCTAAGCCCGAAATGGGGCGAGTGTGGGGGTCCAGCCGCACCAAAGCAGCCTTCCGAGTGGACGTGAAAACTGCTGGTTGCTTCCCGGGATAAGTTGGATGTGCCCGGGGACACTGGCCTCAGCCATTTGCCAGGGGTCATGTAGCCGAGCGTCAGCCCCACACTATTCCCGGACCTGGCTTGGGTCTAGCCACGATCCTAGCATCCCAGGCCCATTGGTCGAGTTAGCTGTAGCTGCTCGTCCATGCTAAGCCTAAAAATGGCCGTGTGTGGGTGTCCAGCTGCCCTGAAGCAGCCTTCCAAGTGGGTGAGAAGACTGCTGGTTGCTTCCCGGGAGAAGTTGGTTGTGCCTGAGGACCCTGGCCTCAGTCTTGCAGCCAGGGGTCACATCCATGAGCCTAACCCCCACAACATTTCCCAGACCAGGCTTGTGTCTGGCGAAGCCCCTAGCATCCAAGACCCGTGGGTCGAGTTAGCTGTAGCTGCTAGTCCACCCTAAGCCCAAAAATGTCCGTGCGTTGTGGTCCAGCCACCTCGAAGCAGCCTTCTGAGTGGGCGTGAAGACTGCTGTTTGCTGCCCAGGAGAAGTTGGTTGCGCCTGGGTACCTTGGCCTCAGCCATGCTGCCGGGGGTCACGTCCAGGAGCCACAACCCCGCCCCTCTTCTTGGCCCAGGCATGGGTCTAGCCACGCCCCTAGCATCCCTGGACCGTTGTTTGGGTTAGCTGTAGCTGCTCGCCAACGCTAGGCTCAAAAAGGCCTCACGTGGGGGTCCAGCCAAAACGAAGCAGGCTTCCAACTGGGCGTGAAGATTGCTGGTTGCTTCCCGGGAGAAGTTGGTTGCGCCTGGGGACCCTGGCCTCAGCCTTGCTGCCGGGGGTCACATCCATGAGCGTCAGCCCCACCAGCTTCCATGACGGGGCTTGGGTCTAGCCACAACCCTAGCAATCCCCTGCCTGTTGGTCGGGTTAGCTGTAGCTGCTCGTCCATGCTAAGGCTGAAAATGGCCATGGGTGGGTGTCCAGCCACCTCGAAGCAGCCTTCCAAATGGGCGTGAAGATTGCTGGTTGCTTCCCGGGAGAAGTTGGTTGCGCCTGGGGACCCTGGCCTCAGCCTTGCTGCCGGGGGTCACATCCATGAGCCTCAGACCCACCCCATTCCCAGCCCAGGCTAGGGTCTAGCCACACCCCTAGCATCCCCTGCCCTTTGATCGGGTTAGGTGTAGCTGCTCGTCCACGCCAAGACCAAAAAGGGCCGCGCGTGGGGGTCCAGCCGCACCGAAGCAGCCTTCTGAGTGGGCATGATGATTGCTGGTTACATCCCAGAAGAATTTGGTTGCGCCTGGGGACCCTGGCCTCAGCCATGCTGCTGGGGGTCACGTCCATGAGCCTCAGCCACGCCCCTCTTCTTGGCCCAGGCTTGGGTCTAGCTACTCACCTAGCATCCCAGACCCGTGGGTTGATTTAGCTGTAGCTGCTCATCCACGCTAAGCCCAAAATGGGGCGCACGTGGGAGTCCAGGCGCACCGAAGCAGCCTTCTGAGTGGGCGTGAAGACTGCTGTTTGCTTCCCAGGAGAAGTTGGTTGCGCCTGGGGACCCTGGCCTCAGCCTTGCTGCTGGGGGTCACATCCATGAGCATCAGCCCCGACCCTTTCCCATACCGTGCTTGGGACTAGCCAAGACCCTAGCAATCCCGGCCCGTTGGTCGGGTTAGCTGTAGCTGCTCGTCCATGCTAAGCCCGAAAATGGCCGTGCGTGGGGGTCCAGCCACCTCGAAGCAGCCTTCTGAGTGGGCGTGAAGACTGCTGGTTGCTTCCCGGGAGAAGTTGGTTGTGCCTGAGGACCCTGGCCTCAGCCTTGTTGCCGGGTGTCATGTCCCCAAGCATCAGCCCCGCCCCGTTTCCTGGCCCGGCCATGGGTCTAGCCACGCCCCTAGCATCACAGACCCGTTGGTCGGGTTAGCTGTAGCTGCTCGTCCACGCTAAGCCCGAAATGGGGCGAGTGTGGGGGTCCAGCCGCACCAAAGCAGCCTTCCGAGTGGACGTGAAAACTGCTGGTTGCTTCCCGGGATAAGTTGGATGTGCCCGGGGACACTGGCCTCAGCCATTTGCCAGGGGTCATGTAGCCGAGCGTCAGCCCCACACTATTCCCGGACCTGGCTTGGGTCTAGCCACGATCCTAGCATCCCAGGCCCATTGGTCGAGTTAGCTGTAGCTGCTCGTCCATGCTAAGCCTAAAAATGGCCGTGTGTGGGTGTCCAGCTGCCCTGAAGCAGCCTTCCAAGTGGGTGAGAAGACTGCTGGTTGCTTCCCGGGAGAAGTTGGTTGTGCCTGAGGACCCTGGCCTCAGTCTTGCAGCCAGGGGTCACATCCATGAGCCTAACCCCCACAACATTTCCCAGACCAGGCTTGTGTCTGGCGAAGCCCCTAGCATCCAAGACCCGTGGGTCGAGTTAGCTGTAGCTGCTAGTCCACCCTAAGCCCAAAAATGTCCGTGCGTTGTGGTCCAGCCACCTCGAAGCAGCCTTCTGAGTGGGCGTGAAGACTGCTGTTTGCTGCCCAGGAGAAGTTGGTTGCGCCTGGGTACCTTGGCCTCAGCCATGCTGCCGGGGGTCACGTCCAGGAGCCACAACCCCGCCCCTCTTCTTGGCCCAGGCATGGGTCTAGCCACGCCCCTAGCATCCCTGGACCGTTGTTTGGGTTAGCTGTAGCTGCTCGCCAACGCTAGGCTCAAAAAGGCCTCACGTGGGGGTCCAGCCAAAACGAAGCAGGCTTCCAACTGGGCGTGAAGATTGCTGGTTGCTTCCCGGGAGAAGTTGGTTGCGCCTGGGGACCCTGGCCTCAGCCTTGCTGCCGGGGGTCACATCCATGAGCGTCAGCCCCACCAGCTTCCATGACGGGGCTTGGGTCTAGCCACAACCCTAGCAATCCCCTGCCTGTTGGTCGGGTTAGCTGTAGCTGCTCGTCCATGCTAAGGCTGAAAATGGCCATGGGTGGGTGTCCAGCCACCTCGAAGCAGCCTTCCAAATGGGCGTGAAGATTGCTGGTTGCTTCCCGGGAGAAGTTGGTTGCGCCTGGGGACCCTGGCCTCAGCCTTGCTGCCGGGGGTCACATCCATGAGCCTCAGACCCACCCCATTCCCAGCCCAGGCTAGGGTCTAGCCACACCCCTAGCATCCCCTGCCCTTTGATCGGGTTAGGTGTAGCTGCTCGTCCACGCCAAGACCAAAAAGGGCCGCGCGTGGGGGTCCAGCCGCACCGAAGCAGCCTTCTGAGTGGGCATGATGATTGCTGGTTACATCCCAGAAGAATTTGGTTGCGCCTGGGGACCCTGGCCTCAGCCATGCTGCTGGGGGTCACGTCCATGAGCCTCAGCCACGCCCCTCTTCTTGGCCCAGGCTTGGGTCTAGCTACTCACCTAGCATCCCAGACCCGTGGGTTGATTTAGCTGTAGCTGCTCATCCACGCTAAGCCCAAAATGGGGCGCACGTGGGAGTCCAGGCGCACCGAAGCAGCCTTCTGAGTGGGCGTGAAGACTGCTGTTTGCTTCCCAGGAGAAGTTGGTTGCGCCTGGGGACCCTGGCCTCAGCCTTGCTGCTGGGGGTCACATCCATGAGCATCAGCCCCGACCCTTTCCCATACCGTGCTTGGGACTAGCCAAGACCCTAGCAATCCCGGCCCGTTGGTCGGGTTAGCTGTAGCTGCTCGTCCATGCTAAGCCCGAAAATGGCCGTGCGTGGGGGTCCAGCCACCTCGAAGCAGCCTTCTGAGTGGGCGTGAAGACTGCTGGTTGCTTCCCGGGAGAAGTTGGTTGTGCCTGAGGACCCTGGCCTCAGCCTTGTTGCCGGGTGTCATGTCCCCAAGCATCAGCCCCGCCCCGTTTCCTGGCCCGGCCATGGGTCTAGCCACGCCCCTAGCATCACAGACCCGTTGGTCGGGTTAGCTGTAGCTGCTCGTCCACGCTAAGCCCGAAATGGGGCGAGTGTGGGGGTCCAGCCGCACCAAAGCAGCCTTCCGAGTGGACGTGAAAACTGCTGGTTGCTTCCCGGGATAAGTTGGATGTGCCCGGGGACACTGGCCTCAGCCATTTGCCAGGGGTCATGTAGCCGAGCGTCAGCCCCACACTATTCCCGGACCTGGCTTGGGTCTAGCCACGATCCTAGCATCCCAGGCCCATTGGTCGAGTTAGCTGTAGCTGCTCGTCCATGCTAAGCCTAAAAATGGCCGTGTGTGGGTGTCCAGCTGCCCTGAAGCAGCCTTCCAAGTGGGTGAGAAGACTGCTGGTTGCTTCCCGGGAGAAGTTGGTTGTGCCTGAGGACCCTGGCCTCAGTCTTGCAGCCAGGGGTCACATCCATGAGCCTAACCCCCACAACATTTCCCAGACCAGGCTTGTGTCTGGCGAAGCCCCTAGCATCCAAGACCCGTGGGTCGAGTTAGCTGTAGCTGCTAGTCCACCCTAAGCCCAAAAATGTCCGTGCGTTGTGGTCCAGCCACCTCGAAGCAGCCTTCTGAGTGGGCGTGAAGACTGCTGTTTGCTGCCCAGGAGAAGTTGGTTGCGCCTGGGTACCTTGGCCTCAGCCATGCTGCCGGGGGTCACGTCCAGGAGCCACAACCCCGCCCCTCTTCTTGGCCCAGGCATGGGTCTAGCCACGCCCCTAGCATCCCTGGACCGTTGTTTGGGTTAGCTGTAGCTGCTCGCCAACGCTAGGCTCAAAAAGGCCTCACGTGGGGGTCCAGCCAAAACGAAGCAGGCTTCCAACTGGGCGTGAAGATTGCTGGTTGCTTCCCGGGAGAAGTTGGTTGCGCCTGGGGACCCTGGCCTCAGCCTTGCTGCCGGGGGTCACATCCATGAGCGTCAGCCCCACCAGCTTCCATGACGGGGCTTGGGTCTAGCCACAACCCTAGCAATCCCCTGCCTGTTGGTCGGGTTAGCTGTAGCTGCTCGTCCATGCTAAGGCTGAAAATGGCCATGGGTGGGTGTCCAGCCACCTCGAAGCAGCCTTCCAAATGGGCGTGAAGATTGCTGGTTGCTTCCCGGGAGAAGTTGGTTGCGCCTGGGGACCCTGGCCTCAGCCTTGCTGCCGGGGGTCACATCCATGAGCCTCAGACCCACCCCATTCCCAGCCCAGGCTAGGGTCTAGCCACACCCCTAGCATCCCCTGCCCTTTGATCGGGTTAGGTGTAGCTGCTCGTCCACGCCAAGACCAAAAAGGGCCGCGCGTGGGGGTCCAGCCGCACCGAAGCAGCCTTCTGAGTGGGCATGATGATTGCTGGTTACATCCCAGAAGAATTTGGTTGCGCCTGGGGACCCTGGCCTCAGCCATGCTGCTGGGGGTCACGTCCATGAGCCTCAGCCACGCCCCTCTTCTTGGCCCAGGCTTGGGTCTAGCTACTCACCTAGCATCCCAGACCCGTGGGTTGATTTAGCTGTAGCTGCTCATCCACGCTAAGCCCAAAATGGGGCGCACGTGGGAGTCCAGGCGCACCGAAGCAGCCTTCTGAGTGGGCGTGAAGACTGCTGTTTGCTTCCCAGGAGAAGTTGGTTGCGCCTGGGGACCCTGGCCTCAGCCTTGCTGCTGGGGGTCACATCCATGAGCATCAGCCCCGACCCTTTCCCATACCGTGCTTGGGACTAGCCAAGACCCTAGCAATCCCGGCCCGTTGGTCGGGTTAGCTGTAGCTGCTCGTCCATGCTAAGCCCGAAAATGGCCGTGCGTGGGGGTCCAGCCACCTCGAAGCAGCCTTCTGAGTGGGCGTGAAGACTGCTGGTTGCTTCCCGGGAGAAGTTGGTTGTGCCTGAGGACCCTGGCCTCAGCCTTGTTGCCGGGTGTCATGTCCCCAAGCATCAGCCCCGCCCCGTTTCCTGGCCCGGCCATGGGTCTAGCCACGCCCCTAGCATCACAGACCCGTTGGTCGGGTTAGCTGTAGCTGCTCGTCCACGCTAAGCCCGAAATGGGGCGAGTGTGGGGGTCCAGCCGCACCAAAGCAGCCTTCCGAGTGGACGTGAAAACTGCTGGTTGCTTCCCGGGATAAGTTGGATGTGCCCGGGGACACTGGCCTCAGCCATTTGCCAGGGGTCATGTAGCCGAGCGTCAGCCCCACACTATTCCCGGACCTGGCTTGGGTCTAGCCACGATCCTAGCATCCCAGGCCCATTGGTCGAGTTAGCTGTAGCTGCTCGTCCATGCTAAGCCTAAAAATGGCCGTGTGTGGGTGTCCAGCTGCCCTGAAGCAGCCTTCCAAGTGGGTGAGAAGACTGCTGGTTGCTTCCCGGGAGAAGTTGGTTGTGCCTGAGGACCCTGGCCTCAGTCTTGCAGCCAGGGGTCACATCCATGAGCCTAACCCCCACAACATTTCCCAGACCAGGCTTGTGTCTGGCGAAGCCCCTAGCATCCAAGACCCGTGGGTCGAGTTAGCTGTAGCTGCTAGTCCACCCTAAGCCCAAAAATGTCCGTGCGTTGTGGTCCAGCCACCTCGAAGCAGCCTTCTGAGTGGGCGTGAAGACTGCTGTTTGCTGCCCAGGAGAAGTTGGTTGCGCCTGGGTACCTTGGCCTCAGCCATGCTGCCGGGGGTCACGTCCAGGAGCCACAACCCCGCCCCTCTTCTTGGCCCAGGCATGGGTCTAGCCACGCCCCTAGCATCCCTGGACCGTTGTTTGGGTTAGCTGTAGCTGCTCGCCAACGCTAGGCTCAAAAAGGCCTCACGTGGGGGTCCAGCCAAAACGAAGCAGGCTTCCAACTGGGCGTGAAGATTGCTGGTTGCTTCCCGGGAGAAGTTGGTTGCGCCTGGGGACCCTGGCCTCAGCCTTGCTGCCGGGGGTCACATCCATGAGCGTCAGCCCCACCAGCTTCCATGACGGGGCTTGGGTCTAGCCACAACCCTAGCAATCCCCTGCCTGTTGGTCGGGTTAGCTGTAGCTGCTCGTCCATGCTAAGGCTGAAAATGGCCATGGGTGGGTGTCCAGCCACCTCGAAGCAGCCTTCCAAATGGGCGTGAAGATTGCTGGTTGCTTCCCGGGAGAAGTTGGTTGCGCCTGGGGACCCTGGCCTCAGCCTTGCTGCCGGGGGTCACATCCATGAGCCTCAGACCCACCCCATTCCCAGCCCAGGCTAGGGTCTAGCCACACCCCTAGCATCCCCTGCCCTTTGATCGGGTTAGGTGTAGCTGCTCGTCCACGCCAAGACCAAAAAGGGCCGCGCGTGGGGGTCCAGCCGCACCGAAGCAGCCTTCTGAGTGGGCATGATGATTGCTGGTTACATCCCAGAAGAATTTGGTTGCGCCTGGGGACCCTGGCCTCAGCCATGCTGCTGGGGGTCACGTCCATGAGCCTCAGCCACGCCCCTCTTCTTGGCCCAGGCTTGGGTCTAGCTACTCACCTAGCATCCCAGACCCGTGGGTTGATTTAGCTGTAGCTGCTCATCCACGCTAAGCCCAAAATGGGGCGCACGTGGGAGTCCAGGCGCACCGAAGCAGCCTTCTGAGTGGGCGTGAAGACTGCTGTTTGCTTCCCAGGAGAAGTTGGTTGCGCCTGGGGACCCTGGCCTCAGCCTTGCTGCTGGGGGTCACATCTATGATCATCAGCCCCACCCCCTTCCCAGACCTAGCTTGTTCTAGCCACGACCCTAGCGTCTCCAGCCCGTTGGTCAGTTTAGCCGTAGCTGCTCGTCCACGCTAAGCCCGAAAATGGCCGTGCGTGGGGGTCCAGCCGCACCGAAGCAGCCTTCCGAGTGGACGTGAAAACTGCTGGTTGCTTCCCGGGATAAGTTGGATGTGCCCGGGGACACTGGCCTCAGCCATTTGCCAGGGGTCATGTAGCCGAGCGTCAGCCCCACACTATTCCCGGACCTGGCTTGGGTCTAGCCACGATCCTAGCATCCCAGGCCCATTGGTCGAGTTAGCTGTAGCTGCTCGTCCATGCTAAGCCTAAAAATGGCCGTGTGTGGGTGTCCAGCTGCCCTGAAGCAGCCTTCCAAGTGGGTGAGAAGACTGCTGGTTGCTTCCCGGGAGAAGTTGGTTGTGCCTGAGGACCCTGGCCTCAGTCTTGCAGCCAGGGGTCACATCCATGAGCCTAACCCCCACAACATTTCCCAGACCAGGCTTGTGTCTGGCGAAGCCCCTAGCATCCAAGACCCGTGGGTCGAGTTAGCTGTAGCTGCTAGTCCACCCTAAGCCCAAAAATGTCCGTGCGTTGTGGTCCAGCCACCTCGAAGCAGCCTTCTGAGTGGGCGTGAAGACTGCTGTTTGCTGCCCAGGAGAAGTTGGTTGCGCCTGGGTACCTTGGCCTCAGCCATGCTGCCGGGGGTCACGTCCAGGAGCCACAACCCCGCCCCTCTTCTTGGCCCAGGCATGGGTCTAGCCACGCCCCTAGCATCCCTGGACCGTTGTTTGGGTTAGCTGTAGCTGCTCGCCAACGCTAGGCTCAAAAAGGCCTCACGTGGGGGTCCAGCCAAAACGAAGCAGGCTTCCAACTGGGCGTGAAGATTGCTGGTTGCTTCCCGGGAGAAGTTGGTTGCGCCTGGGGACCCTGGCCTCAGCCTTGCTGCCGGGGGTCACATCCATGAGCGTCAGCCCCACCACTTCCATGACGGGGCTTGGGTCTAGCCACAACCCTAGCAATCCCCTGCCTGTTGGTCGGGTTAGCTGTAGCTGCTCGTCCATGCTAAGGCTGAAAATGGCCATGGGTGGGTGTCCAGCCACCTCGAAGCAGCCTTCCAAATGGGCGTGAAGATTGCTGGTTGCTTCCCAGGAGAAGTTGGTTGCGCCTGGGGACCCTGGCCTCAGCCTTGCTGCCGGGGGTCACATCCATGAGCCTCAGACCCACCCCATTCCCAGCCCAGGCTAGGGTCTAGCCACACCCCTAGCATCCCCTGCCCTTTGATCGGGTTAGGTGTAGCTGCTCGTCCACGCCAAGACCAAAATGGGCCGCGCGTGGGGGTCCAGCCGCACCGAAGCAGCCTTCTGAGTGGGCATGATGATTGCTGGTTACATCCCAGAAGAATTTGGTTGCGCCTGGGGACCCTGGCCTCAGCCATGCTGCTGGGGGTCACGTCCATGAGCCTCAGCCACGCCCCTCTTCTTGGCCCAGGCTTGGGTCTAGCTACTCACCTAGCATCCCAGACCCGTGGGTTGATTTAGCTGTAGCTGCTCATCCACGCTAAGCCCAAAATGGGGCGCACGTGGGAGTCCAGGCGCACCGAAGCAGCCTTCTGAGTGGGCGTGAAGACTGCTGTTTGCTTCCCAGGAGAAGTTGGTTGCGCCTGGGGACCCTGGCCTCAGCCTTGCTGCTGGGGGTCACATCCATGAGCATCAGCCCCGACCCTTTCCCATACCGTGCTTGGGACTAGCCAAGACCCTAGCAATCCCGGCCCGTTGGTCGGGTTAGCTGTAGCTGCTCGTCCATGCTAAGCCCGAAAATGGCCGTGCGTGGGGGTCCAGCCACCTCGAAGCAGCCTTCTGAGTGGGCGTGAAGACTGCTGGTTGCTTCCCGGGAGAAGTTGGTTGTGCCTGAGGACCCTGGCCTCAGCCTTGTTGCCGGGTGTCATGTCCCCAAGCATCAGCCCCGCCCCGTTTCCTGGCCCGGCCATGGGTCTAGCCACGCCCCTAGCATCACAGACCCGTTGGTCGGGTTAGCTGTAGCTGCTCGTCCACGCTAAGCCCGAAATGGGGCGAGTGTGGGGGTCCAGCCGCACCAAAGCAGCCTTCCGAGTGGACGTGAAAACTGCTGGTTGCTTCCCGGGATAAGTTGGATGTGCCCGGGGACACTGGCCTCAGCCATTTGCCAGGGGTCATGTAGCCGAGCGTCAGCCCCACACTATTCCCGGACCTGGCTTGGGTCTAGCCACGATCCTAGCATCCCAGGCCCATTGGTCGAGTTAGCTGTAGCTGCTCGTCCATGCTAAGCCTAAAAATGGCCGTGTGTGGGTGTCCAGCTGCCCTGAAGCAGCCTTCCAAGTGGGTGAGAAGACTGCTGGTTGCTTCCCGGGAGAAGTTGGTTGTGCCTGAGGACCCTGGCCTCAGTCTTGCAGCCAGGGGTCACATCCATGAGCCTAACCCCCACAACATTTCCCAGACCAGGCTTGTGTCTGGCGAAGCCCCTAGCATCCAAGACCCGTGGGTCGAGTTAGCTGTAGCTGCTAGTCCACCCTAAGCCCAAAAATGTCCGTGCGTTGTGGTCCAGCCACCTCGAAGCAGCCTTCTGAGTGGGCGTGAAGACTGCTGTTTGCTGCCCAGGAGAAGTTGGTTGCGCCTGGGTACCTTGGCCTCAGCCATGCTGCCGGGGGTCACGTCCAGGAGCCACAACCCCGCCCCTCTTCTTGGCCCAGGCATGGGTCTAGCCACGCCCCTAGCATCCCTGGACCGTTGTTTGGGTTAGCTGTAGCTGCTCGCCAACGCTAGGCTCAAAAAGGCCTCACGTGGGGGTCCAGCCAAAACGAAGCAGGCTTCCAACTGGGCGTGAAGATTGCTGGTTGCTTCCCGGGAGAAGTTGGTTGCGCCTGGGGACCCTGGCCTCAGCCTTGCTGCCGGGGGTCACATCCATGAGCGTCAGCCCCACCAGCTTTCCATGACGGGGCTTGGGTCTAGCCACAACCCTAGCAATCCCTGCCTGTTGGTCGGGTTAGCTGTAGCTGCTCGTCCATGCTAAGGCTGAAAATGGCCATGGGTGGGTGTCCAGCCACCTCGAAGCAGCCTTCCAAATGGGCGTGAAGATTGCTGGTTGCTTCCCGGGAGAAGTTGGTTGCGCCTGGGGACCCTGGCCTCAGCCTTGCTGCCGGGGGTCACATCCATGAGCCTCAGCCCCGCCCCTTTCCCAGCCCAGGCTTGGGTCTAGCCACGCCCCTAGCATCCCCGGCTACTTGGTCAGGTTAGCTGTAGCTGCTCGTCCACGCTAAGCCAGAAAAGGGACGCACGTGGGGGTCCAGCCGCCCCGAAGCAGCCTTCTGAGTGGGCGTGAAGACTGCTCGTTGCTTCCCGGAACAAGTTGGTTGCGCGTGGGAGCCCTGCCACAGCCGTGCTGCCGGGGGTCACGTCCATGAGCGTCAGCCCCGCCCCTCTTCCCAGCCCAGTCTAGGGTCTAGCCACCCCCCCTAGCATCCCTGTCCCGTGGGTCGGGTTAGCTGTAGCTGCTCATCCACGCTAAGCCCGAAAAGGGACGCACGTGGGGTTCCAGCCGCCCCGAAGCAGCCTTCTGAGTGGGCGTGAAGACTGCTGGTTGCTTCCCAGGAGAAGTTGGTTGCGCCTGGGGACCCTGGCCTCAGCCATGCTGCTGGGGGTCACGTCTCTGAGCATCAGCCCCGACCCTCTTCCAGACCGGGCTTGGGTCTAGCCACGACCCTAGCTTCACCAGCCTGTGGGTCGGGTTAGCTGTAGCTGCTCTTCCATGCTAAGCCCGAAAACGGCCCGTGCGTGGGGCTCCAGCCACCCCGAAGCAGCCTTCTGAGTGGGCGTGAAGACTGCTGGTTGCTTCCCGGGAGAAGTTGGTTGCGCCTGGGGACCCTGGCCTCAGCCTTGCTGCCGGGGTCATGTCCCAGAGCATCAGCCCCGCCCTTTCCCGGACCCGGCCTTGGGTCTAGCCACGCCCCTAGCATCCCAGGCCCTTGGTCGGTTAGCTGTAGCTGCTCGTCCACGCTAAGCCCGAAAATGGGGCGAGCGTGGGGGTCCAGCCGCCCAAAGCAGCCTTCCGAGTGGCGTGAAGACTGCTGGTTGCTTCCCGGGAGAAGTTGGTTGTGCCTGGGGACCCTGGCCTCAGCCATTGCTGCCAGGGGTCACGTCCAGAGCGTCAGCCCCCCACTCTTCCCGGACCAGGCTTGGGTCTAGCCACGACCCTAGCATCCCGGCCCATTGGTCGAGTTAGCTGTAGCTGCTCGTCCATGCTAAGCCTGAAAATGGCCGTGCGTGGGGGTCCAGCCTCCCCGAAGCAGCCTTCCGAGTGGGTGTGAAGACTGCTGGTTGCTTCCCGGGAGAAGTTGGTTGTGCCTGAGGACCCTGGCCTCAGCCTTGCTGCCAGGGGTCACATCCATGAGCCTCACCCCCACACATTTCCCAGACCAGGCTTGGTCTAGCCACGCCCCTAGCATCCCTGACCCTAGGGTCGGGTTAGCTGTAGCTGCTCGTCCACGCTAAGCCAGAAAATGGCCGTGCGTGGGGGTCCAGCCACCTCGAAGCAGCCTTCTGAGTGGGCGTGAAGACTGCTGGTTGCTTCCCAGGAGAAGTTGGTTGCGCCTGGGGACCCTGGCCTCAGCCTTGCTGCCGGGGTCACATCC